>NW_010290859.1:43522-44220 GCF_000700745.2 Antrostomus carolinensis | reverse complement strand
CCACCAAATTGCAGCCACTCTAGGGATGTGCTTTAATCAGCGTGGTGTAATAGATAGTTTTCTGGTTTTTGTCTATCAGTGCTGCTCTTTTACATTGCAATCTACTGCCTCCAGATGTTGCAAGCCACATAGCTTTTCCTTAAACTGCTTAGTTTAGTCACTTTCATTCTTTAAATTAAAATTGCTCTAGTAAAATATAAATTTTGTGTTTTCTCATCAAGTCCGCCTTTATCTTTTTCATCTTGTGTTTTTTTCTTTGCTTTTCTGTCTGCTTAAAGCCTGATTCTTCAAAAAGTCTTTCCCTGTGTAACCTGGTCATGGAGGAAACCCCAAACAGTGGGTCATCAGAAGATGCTAACAGATCTCAAACTGATCTAGGTTCACTCAACTGGGGCCTAGATGTTAGCACACCCAGTTTCAGCCAGGAAATTACTGCAGGCAGTTCTTTGCTTTTCCCTGGGGCAGAGCAAACCTCAAACGAATCCACAGGTACTCTGCCTGCCAGTGTCTGGCCTGCTGTAGGTGAGCAGGAGGATGCTGCACCAGGGTCAGCTTCTGTAAATGAAAACCAGAAGACTTCACTGGAGGACCAGTTGGATGCCAGAACTGTCCCATGGGAAGATGTGGTGACCAACCAACCTTTAGAGAACATAACCAGTTTTGAGACACCCATCCTGGGAACGGATAGCTTGTTGGAT
>NW_010290859.1:0-43492 GCF_000700745.2 Antrostomus carolinensis | reverse complement strand
GAGCGGGAGGAAGAAGAGTGGGCAGGTGTCGAGCCAAGTGAAAAGGTAGAGACCAGAGCTGTTAACTACAAGGAGGTAGAAGGTACAGAGGAACTGGAAAAACGAGATTGTGAAACCAAAGGAAATAGTGAGGCAGAACTTCATGAGGGTTTAGCAAAATCAGATCTTGACATTTTAGTCAGCACAGAGGTAGAAAATCTGTATGAGTTGGAAGATAATGATGGGGATGCTGGGAGAGCTAGTGGTGCTAAGGTAGCAAACCCTAGGGAAGAAGAATTCGAAGGGGACAGTGTCATTGAGGAGGCAGATGGAGAAATACCATTGTTAAGCACAGGGCTGGAAGGTGGGGATACAATAGTAGTGGACAACTGTAAAACTATAGAAAACATTGTCGCTGAACCTGAGAGAGTCTTTGGTATCTGGGATCAAGACCATGAAAGGCCATTTGAGGATGGCTTAGACCAAGCTGTCAGTGGTACTGGAGAGAGTACATCCATGGAGTGTATAAAGATGACGGCACATGTTGATCTAGAGGTAACTGACCACACAGAAAAGGACCCTACAGATACTGGAAACATTCTGTGTGATGCTGAATTATTCAGTGCAGAAGAGTCTGGTAAAGGAACTGAAGACAATAGCATCAGCTTCCTCCCAAATGGTAGTGCTGCTGCTGAAGGTCAAGCGGCTGCTGAAAAAGAGCGGGCATTACTGCCCGAGACAGCTGATGCTGCTAGCACAAGCTGTGGTAATCCTTGCCTAGAGAATGCAGAAGACCAAGTGACAGGTAGGGTGGCAGCAGCAGTCGCTGAAGAGCATTCTAGTAGCAGTGGTGTTCCTGAAGCCTTGGAAACAGAACCCTGGCTGGCAAACTGGGATCCAACAGTTACTAATGATTCCTGGGGATTTTTTAATCTACCAGATGGCCAAGCCAATGAACTGGATAATTGGCCCTTTTTCCCCAAGCTACAAGACTCAGAGGGAGGTAACATGGAAAATGTTTGGTTAGGCATTAGTGATAGATGGTCTACGCAAGACCTAGGAGGGACTGCTAACAGCTGGGGAGAAGTAGGTGTGAGCACAAGCAATAAAAGTCAGGAGGCACCAGTAAAACAAGGCTCACCTGGGGAGCAGGCAGGCTTTAGCAATCCAGGACCGAGCAAGGAGGTAGCTAGACCCTTGGCTCTGTTTCAAGTGGGAAATTCCAGAAATGCTAGCACCGAGAGTTCAACTAGTCCTAAAGACAATGAGACCAACAACTCAGATTTATCTGAAGATGAAATTGCTAACCGGAGATATGGATTGTTGTACCAGGAAATTGAGACTGATAAAGAAGAGGTACCTACCCCAGTGTGTAGCCTTAGTCTAGACCAAGAGTTCCTTAGGCCATGCATAACCTTGTCGTTTAAAAAACAATCCGTCTGTGTGTTTCCCACTGCCCCTCCTAAGCCCCTGCTATTTTTTAATTATTATTTTTTTTAATTGCCATGCAACTGCTCATCGTGTGGGGCCCTTCAGCCGTGTAATGAAGCAGGCTGACAAAAAATTCATTTCAAAATGGTGACCGGAGCTTTGAACTGTGAAGGCACATTGTGTCTCACAGGTTTTGTGTTTTATATGTATAACCTTAAATGCACTTAGTCTTTTTTTAATTATTATTATTGTTTTATAAAAATCCTTCAGTTATTCTGCTTTTTTGGGTTTGTTTTTTGTGTTTTCTTTAAGCCTGTGACGCCTGTTATCAAATAGCACTGTCATCAGATTTCTTGCTGCCTTACCCTTCCTTTTGTTTTTACTTTTTTAAAAACGTTTGTCCTATTTTTATTTTGCAAATAATAACATCTTGACTCTGTTCTGATTTATTAAACAAATGATAATTTGTTCTGATCTTCACTCCTACTTAGGCATCCAGCACAGCATTTAATGGATTTGCACAGGTAAGAAATAAACATATTTTGAGATTTATTTCTTTTTTCTGTGCTTTTAGAAAGGTATTAGGATTGGCTGTACAGTTTGGGGAAATATTTTCTACAGATGAGCTGCACAACATCAAATCCAAACCTTGCCTGCTCTCAAAAATTATTCCTAAATGTTACTAGAATCATGCTAATACTCCTGGTACTCTTAGCCTGGCTGAATTTAATAACAAAAATCCAACTACCTTAGTGGAACTGATATTTTCCTGCTAAAAGGACTGGTTTAGCTTTGTTATCGTGCTCTTTTGTGGATTTTTCTCACAATTCCAAACTCCTGTAAAGCGTGGTTTTCTCAGTTTCACATACTTCCAGTGACTCTATGTGTGTATATCTAAAATGAGTTGTATTTGTTTCTGCATCTTTATTTTCATTTAAGCTATATTTTAATCTGATTTTAAATTCAATTTAATCTAATTTTAAAATTTAAATCATTTGTTTACTGCTGTGCTGACGGTGAGACTCTGTGTCAGGCATCGCAGAGATACAGTGCATGAAGATCCCATGTTAATGCTTTCAAATTCCAGGGCTGTGCCAAGATCCCAAATTTCAGGTGGATAACCTGGGGGCTCATTAATTTCCAGCATCCTTTTACAGACTGGCTCATCCACGGCACACCCTGTACACCATTTTTTTTAAAAGCACCCAAAAAAGCTGAGCTTATCCAAGGATGTAAATGAGTCTTTCAGGGCTTAACCATTCTGCTCCAGGATGTTTAGATTAGTAAAGGATACAGAAGGAAGGGGTAAAGCACAAGGCTACCGCCTCTGATAATAAAGGCAAACTGTTTGCCCCGAGGAAATCAAAATTTGATGCACCCACTGCAGTAGGAAAATGTTTTGGCACATCAATATTTGGAAAATTAATTGGTTCTGAATTAGTAAGACTTTGGAAAACATCTCTATTTTTGTACATTTTTAATGCAGGTAATTGCTATAGTCACTATTCAAATAAAAGCCCAGAATCAAGAGGATGTGAAAGGAGCTTAGAGTGAATGTACTGCCCAGGCACAGGCACGTGTAGGCTGCAGAAAAGATAGTGAGTTTCCCAACTCAGAAGTGCATTGTGCCCGAAACAAAATCCTTGCGATTCACATGTATTTAATGAAGGGTTTTTCACTGTCTTTAATGGCATCGCTCGGTTTAGAAGCATAGAATAGATCATTCAAAAAGGAATGTCTTTAATGTTTGTAGTGCTTAACTTATAATAACTATTAATACCTATTTAGATTATCTATTTGTCATCTCATTCTGTGTGAATTTCCTGATTTTCTAAAAAGAAGAAAACATTTAAAAAAATCAGGTCTTTGACAGGCATCTGCAAACATCCTGTCTCACATATTTTTGCATCGTTTCTCATTTCTGTATCTAGGATACCTCTGCATTTACAGTGCAGCCAAGTGAGAATGTGACAGAACCTTTGGTAAGTGGTGGCTTTTGCTACCTTTTTAAATGCCTTGCAGAAAAAAAAGGCACAATTTTTCCTTTGTGCCAAGATATTTTCTCCTTTTTTTGTGTGTTTTCCATCCTCTTAAATCACAAAACCTTAACCTGGAAGAGTTGGTGGGTGATATCACTGTAGCTGTAAATCTTTACTCACTGAAACAGTCTTTCAGAGGAAAAACCAGGATATTCTGATATATGCCAAGATATGTTCACTTTTCAAAGGTGTAGTCAAAGAGTTGATTCATTTATTTCATTTAAGAAGTGACAAGAACGAGCACTATGGTCTGGCATACAGCAAGCAGGTGATGCTACATGATGGCTGTTGAAGTATCTCCAATATTGCTGGATTTTATCCACTCTCCACATATTAATAGTAGGCATAGGCATCTTCTGAGGGGTGGAGGATCTTTCTGGAATCATACTTGAGTAGTTTCTTAGTTCTGTTACAGTCTTTGGTTAGCCTGGAGGAAGGATGTGGAATAGCAGCATTGCTGGGTGAGTGCTATAACTACTTAATAGCAGCAGAGTGATTATTTATTTAATATTATTTAATAATGTGATTTTTGTATAATGCCTCTGGTGGTCCTTGTGTCCATAATGGTTACTGAACACCATGAGAGTATTTTAACTTGTAGCTCAGATATGGTAACTCGTCTGAAGTTTGCTTGTCAACAACTGACTTGAAGCACGTCGATGCAATCTGCTTTATAACATCTTACCTGTCATCTTAAGCCTGAAAGTTTCTTCCAGCGTTAAACCTCAGAAAACTCATTAGTCATCTTACCTGGGATAAATCTACTTTTGTGTTTCTCCTGTCAGTCCTATTTCTTCTTTGTGAAATTCCCTAGAGCTGGCGTTAATCCACTACACAGAAAGATTGGGCAGTTTTAAGGGCTGTTAATGACAAAACAAGGGGAAATGGGTTTAAGCTGAAAGAGGGGAGGTTTAGATGAGATATTAGGAAGAAATTCTTCACTGTGAGGGTGGTCAGACACTGGAACAGGTTGCCCAAGGAAGTTGTGGCTGCTCCTCCCTGGAAGTGTTCAAGGCCAGGTTGGATGAGGCTTTGAGCAACCTGGTCTAGTGGAAGGTGTCCCTGCTGATGGCAGGGGGGTTGGAACTGGATGATCTTTAAGGTCCCTTCCAACCCAAACCATTCTGTGTTTATATGATTCTGTGATTGCTGCACAGCATGGTCTAATATAATGAATGTTTCTTTTTGCTATGCCAAAGCCTAAAGGTCTTGCTTAGGCAGACTTCTCTGTACCTCATTAAAAATCAGTCTGCTTAAGGAATATGTGAGGAAAGAAGTGGGAGGTTATGGGGTTTTTCCTCAGAAAGATCAGGGAGAAGATTTTATTATCTGTAAGAATTTCATGGAAGCTGTCTGTTCATCACAGGAGACCTTCTAGCCAGCTGCCTGTTATCGACTGCAAAGCAACTAAAATAGCTTTTGAGCTTCAAATTATGCTGAGCAACTTGTTCATGGCAAATTAATCTCCTGGGGTGATTTTATCTGGTTGAGTCAGCCATCTTTATAAATGGAATACGCTGAGCACAGCTGGCGGCTCTCCCCTCGTAGGCACGTGTGTTTGCAAAGTGACGTCTCCATTGGAGATGGCACTTTTGCTGTGAGCTGTTTTGTCACAGGACTGAAGGTGTTGCAGGGCTGGTGATATTTGTTAGATCCTCTTGCTAAAAACCAAGCTTAGGCTGGAATTTAAAAGGGTGGAAATCCCAAGAGTGGGTTGATAAGTGGATGCCTTGTAGGTGACTGAGAGCCCAGGAGGGAGTGCATTTCCATAAGAAACCAGGGATGGTTTTCACTCTGCCAGAATTCAAGCAGTCTGGGGTTGCCCTTGTGCATGTAAAAACTGTTTGAGTCTCTGCTAATTGCTTCTTTCCTTCACTGGAGAAGGGACTATGTTGTCTGAGAACAGACAGAACTAGGGAATAGGAGACAATTTTTACAACTCAGATTTGAAGCCCAGGGTTGGTACACACGAGTGCCAGTTTCAACTCCTGGCTTTGCCATCAGTTTCTGGATTTGCGAGCAAACTGAGTGCCTTCCCTCCACTTCCATCTCCCCTTTCTGTGACTCAGGAAGCTGCTGCTTGCTTTCTTTGTGAGGGAGGGGTGTAGGACTGGCTCAGTTTACATGTAGAACATGAAGGATGAAAATGCCCTTTAGATGCTGTAAGGCCAAGCCCTACCGTCCTTTTCCTGGCAAAGCCCAGCAAGATTGAGCCTGGAGCAGCTGTGCCAGGCACAGTTCCCATTCCCTTTCTCCCTCCGCACTATCATGTGCTCCTCAACAATTTTTCCCCTATCTACTTAAAAATCAATAAAACAAAAGACTGAGGCTGAAGAAGCTCCACCTGGGGATGTCAAGGTCGAGGAAACCCCTGCTGCTGCTGCTGCTGTGGAAAAGGAGACCGTCCCTGCTGAGCCTGCTGAGCCAGCAGAGCAGGCTGTGGTGAGTGACCTGTCCCCCCGTGCCACCTGCCAGGTCCCATCCAAGCCACCTTTCACCACCATGAATGTGCCTGCTGCATTTCAGCCATCCTTTCCATCATCACCATCTGTCCATGGCTGGTTTCCCCAGCACCCAGCTGGGTCACAGCATGCCTGTCCAGCACACGTCCTCCTTTCAGCCCTCAAATGTCATTCCTGTTGTGTTTGGCATTTTAGACTGAAGTTCAACTGAGTGATTGTGGTTTCACAGATTCCTTAATTCCAGATGAACTTCAGAAGGGGAAAGAATTGATGCCATTTGTAAATGACCTCCTTAGCAGTTTTCTCATTTCATTTCAAGCTGAGCTGGAAGCACTATGCCAATGTAACATTTTGTGTGTAGAGCATGACAATACCAGGAAAAAGTGATCGTAATACAAGTGTCTACAAGGCTCATGGTTTTAGAAACCAACCGGGAGCTGAAGAGGGGACTCCAAGGGTCATTTTGGATATTTTTCCATGTCACCATTAAGGAAACAGTGGGAGGAGAAGAAATAAGAGCTCTGCAAGGAGAACAAAGCAGGGTACTTGATATCACTACAAATTAAGAGATGGTTTGAGATGGTACCTGTAGGGTTTTTCTGCTCACTAGCATCCCTTTTTAGAACAGGTATCTCAGTGAATTTCCTTTTTGTCCTTTTGAGGTTCCTCTTCTACATACAACTGTAGGTTATACCTACAGGCTAAGAAACCCTGGAGGAAAAATGCATGGTTTTGTGAGGCTGACAGTTTTCATGCTTTCCTCGAGCCAATAACATGCTCAAAGCCTCTAATGAGTGTTTGTCACTGTTAGAATATGCAGATCACTGCTGAAAAACTGGACAGAAAAAGGGGTTGTTTTGTGGGTTGGTTCCTCTGCTGCAGAAGCCAGTTTTTGACCATCAAGCACAGCTTAGTGCCATAAATGTTCCCTGAAGAACAAGGTTCAGCTTGCTGAGCTGCTCTTGGCCTTGGATGAGTCCCTGTGTATCTTCACCTGCTAAGTAGGGATGATGATATCCAATTCATCATAAAATTTAGGTGTTTCAGTAAGCATTTGACACACAAGCCTAGTGGTGACATTTATCGACGACTCCAGGTTGGATAGTGCCATTAACTGAGGAGGATGGCATTAGGCCCAGCTCTACCTGCCAAGGACAGGCTGGTTATCTGCTGGCAGTGTGAGGCCCATGCAAAAGCCACAGGTAAAACTGTCTTCAGCAGAAGGAAGGACTAGTGTTGGTGTGCAAGACTCTGGGGTACAAATGTAGTTTCTGAAAGACCTTCTTAAAGATGAATTGATGAGTTTGCCTGGGTGGTTCCAGCTGTCTGTGCCATGGGATTAAAAAGTGGTATCCAGCACAAATGATACAGGTGGAACTTTAGCTGTAGCACCTGCCTGATTCATTCTTCTCTTGCCTCTCATCTTCTTGAGAGAGGAAAAATAATTTATTGTAGGAGGAAAAATAATTTGTTGTAGAAGGAAAGGGGGGCAGTGCTGGGTGGGCTCTTCTGGAGGATAACAGAGACATTCTGTCTCTTCTCCGTGGACTCCTAGCAGCATTGCAGTTATGGAGGGAAGCAGTCTCAGTGTGTTCCCCAGAACATTTAGGGTTTAATTCTGATTACACTTGCATGAATCTTGAGTATTTATTATTATTATTATTATTATTATTCACTTTTGTTCAGTTCTGTGGTATACACAGGAGCAAGTGACTTCAGGATCATCCCCCTCCAATAACGTAACTGAATGAAGAAAGCCCCATGGTCTGTGGAGACCAGGCTCTCCTCCTCCTGTGTGTTTTCTTTTCAGTTGATATAAATCACAGTAATAACTTGTCAACTCTATAGTGAGGCAAAGAATGAAACTGCCTGTCTGAGGCGCATCGTTTTGTCAAATTCTTGTCCAGAATGCCTCACATCTAGTCAGAGTAAATTTGGTAGTTTGGAATAAAGAAGAAGAGGGAAGGTGGAGAGAGGAGGGACAGGAAATTAGTCATTGGTCTGGAGCTCTCCTCTTCCCATGAGTGAATGACAGGGAACAGTGTGGAAGGACATATATGAATGAAGCTGAAAAGGTTGTTTCTAGATTGTTTTATTTTGATTATCTGTAAGGATTTAATGAAGAAAAAACCTGTGAAAGGAGTTCACCATTTTTCTGAAAGGAAGCCAGCTCCGTTTTCTCTCACACTAAGACAAAGAAGTGCTCTGAAGCCTGTTGCACATCTTAAACACTAATCAAATGACAGGCTATGGCTGCAGCACCATGCATCCGCTCATCAGCTGGCAGGACCTTCTCAGATGATCTGTTTTGCTGCCAGACTGTCCATGAGGAGTTCTGGGTCCAGAGTCTTGTCAGCAGCTGCTCTAGCGAGGGACAGGACTGTAGAGCTGCTGAGAGAGAGGCAGAGAGGAACACAGTGCAAGAGCAATCTGGGAGGAAGACCATTGGCATTAAATAGAAGTTAAACAGTTTTAATTAGGTTTGTGCTTGTTTGGGGTTTTTTATTTGTTGTTTGGGGGTTGTTTTTTTTTTTTTTCTTTTTCAATATGAAGTTGTCCTTGCTAATTTGGGAAAATAAGCAAAAAGTGTTGATTTTAAAAATGTCCGAATTGGAGTCGTTCTGCCTTTGTCTCTGAGGGGTTGTTACTTCAGGAAGGGCTTTCCAGGACTTGCAAAGAAGAGTTTTGAAGATGAAGGTTAATGTCAAATATGGTCAAAGCTAAGGAAAAGTACACTGATTTGCAGGAGATGAAAACATGTCATTCCTCGACATCAGTTCTACATTCGTTTGCTTTATGAGTGACAGTTGACTTTAAAATTGGAGTTGTAAAATATAGATAGATAATTTCTTATTGGGAATCTCTTACCGAGTTTAATAACTTCCAGTTTGGAGTGACAGCCACTAATCAGTTTAATTTTTCAGTGGTAAGTTTCTTCTCACTTCCCATTAATCCAGAAAATTTACGTTATGCATTTGTCATTGTAGGAGCTTCGCAGTAAATTTTCTGGTAGGGTTTTCATTTAGATTAGGGAGAGAATGGTCCAGGGGATAGGGTCCCACTTGCCGCTCAGGGAGATTTGGATTCGGTTACTTGCTGTTTCATAGTCTACCTGAACACGATTGACCAAGACTTTGTTACATCAGCTCATCAGAATTGCTGCCTGAGATCTCGCTACGTATTTTTGTCTTGGTCCTTCAGGTCTCAAATGCTATAGAACAAGTGAAGTTCGTACTAGTAGCTGTCAACAATTGATCCTTTTGGGAGAGAAGATAAAATGTTTGGTAATTAAAGGGACAGAATGACCAGGTGCTCTAACAGAGGCAAAGTGAACCATGGTAAGAAGTCCTTGTATGGACTTCTCCACACTGAAACAGTTGTCTCCTTGTTTCCATAGCATCCCCAAAGGCAGCTGTAAAATCTGGACACAGTCTAAAGGATATAAGGGCAGTTAGTGACAGAACAAGGGGAAATGGCTCTAAACTGGAAGAGGGGAGGTTTAGATGAGATACTAGGAAGAAATTATTTCCTGTGAGGGTGGTCAGACACTGGCCCAGGTTGCCCAGAGAAGCTGTGGCTGCTCCTCCCTGGAAGTGTTCAAGGCCAGGTTGGATGAGGCTTTGAGCAACCTGGTCTAGTGGAAGGTGTCCCTGCTGATGGCAGGGGGGCTGGAACTGGATGATCTTTAAGGTCCCTTCCAACCCAAACCATTCTGTGATTCTATATAATGCATTAACTGCTGATTTATTTCTTTTTCAAATAATACTACCCCTTCCACCACATCAGTTTTTCACGTTCAAACAAAAATGACATGAGGACATTACAATAAAAATAATAATTAAAAAAAAAAAAGCTTATGCAATCCTGTACTTTCCCTTTCTTCTTCTCCTACATGTGAGACAGTGCTTGGAGTTGAGAGAGCGCTGCTCAGAGATCAGCTTTTTGACTTCTGTGATGCTCATTAGTTTGGAAAGAGCCTTTCAGTGTTTGGGATCCATTGCCTGCCTGGACTCTGATGTTCTCCCATTAAAGCAGTCAGACACCCAGCTCAATATTGTGGTTTTCAAAGCTGTGTGTAAGGTATATATGAAACTACCTCCTGATAAGCTCTTTGCAGACACTGAGCAAGTAGAGCAGAGGCCAGGAAACAGCTCTGAGGGTATCTAATTATGGTTGAATCTCACTGTAGGTACAATTCACAGTGCCCAAGTGGCAGAGCATGTCACTTGGAGGAGCAGTAACAACGGTCAGATACAGAAGTGCGGTCTTTTTTTTTCGGTCAACTGCATCCAAATTGTGAATGTACAGCTAAGTGCAGAGTTGGAGCATGAGGTCAATAAAAATATATGGCTCTTGTATACAGGAAAGAACTGGTGTAGAACAGTGTTGTTCTGTTGAAGTCGGCAGGAGCAGATTTTTCTCTGCTGTGTTCCTTTACTCAGATGTTGCCCAAGGAAGTTGTAGATGCCCCCTCCGTGGAAGTGTTGAAGGCCAGGCTGGATGAGGCTTTGGGCAACCTGGTCTAGTGGAAGGTGTCCCTGCTGATGGCAGGGGGGTTGGAACTGGATGATCTTTAAGGTCCCTTCCAACCCAAACTATTCTATGATTCTATGTTATTTCAGCCTTCCTTTTTACTAGGCTTTCATGCCCTAAAACCGGTACACTTCATGGTACCGTGCCTCTCTTCTCAAACCTCACCATCCACAAAAATCCCATCTTCCAGCTAATCAGAAAAGCAAAAGCAAAATGCTACTAATTCCACTAGTGCACAATAGTCAAATTAGTTTTTGGCTGTTCCAGGCTTTGGGAAGCAAGGGCAGCTCTCCTTGATTTCCCCCTTTTCACCAAAACTCTGCTTTCAATTAGCCTGGAAAACACTTATTTAAAAATATGTATATTTATATATTAGATTATTCTGCAAAGAGGCCCAAAGCTGGGCTGATGGGATTCTTACCAGAGAATATTGCCGGGGTGTTGTTAAGAGAAGGGCAGAGGCTGATGTGTTCCTGACTATAAAGTGCAGGATGATGATGCTCATTTCTGAAGGTAAATTGACTTGTAAATACAGCTGATGGCAGAAATTCAGCACTTTAGAATAGTGAAAGGAGGGAAAGCACTTGTCTGCTTACTTGCAGTTGGACAGAGTTTTCCCAGGCAATAGAAACATTTGTGTACATCTCTTCTGTAAAAAAAAAAAAACCAACCCCAAAACCAAACCAAACAAATAAGACAACTTCTGTGGGTGGCTGTGTGCATCGCTAGAGTAAGAAATCATTATATTTTGCTGTTGACATTTGGTTTTTTTTCTATTTAAGACCCTCTATGGTCTTCTCAAACTTATTATAAAAATAAGGACTCCATGGCAGAGGCTTGGCAGCTTAAAAAAAAAAAAAAATCATTAAAAAAAGGTTATATAAGAGCGCAATTTTAACGGGATAAAGCTGTGAGAGGTTTCTATGGTAACCTGCTGTCAGCATCTGCCTTGCCATGGGGCTTATGAGGTGACTGCAGGGAATGCTAGAAGACTAGATTAGAAAAAAAAAAACCATGAGCGATACAAAGTTTGGATAGAACTCAGCATCCTTTTATTAAAAAAGAAACATACAACCATTTCAACTGAAACTAGTAGAAATTTTGGAGGGATGGTTGTGGCTGTGTGAAGGCACTTAGCTGGAGCCTGAGTGCTCGAGGTCTCCTCGTTTCTGATTGCTAAAGAGGACAGCCCAAGCTCCCGTGCCCTCATATAGGTTTGCGTAACTTGTCTTCACCTGTTCCCTCTTTTAAAAATCTGACCTGGCTGTGTTTGCAAAATCAGCCTCGAAATTTATTAGCAAAGTGGATTTCCATAATGAGGCATTGATTTGCTTTTCCTCAGCAAACTGTCTTTTGAAATAGCCTCTGTCTGTAGGGATTTGAACCTGAACAGAAAAAAAACTAAAAAGCATTTCCAACTCATCCAAAGCAGACCTGAATTTTATCAGTGTTGACAGTTTGTTGACCTAAACCTGGCGACTAAGCAGAGCACTAGCCAAAACTGAATCCAGGCTCAAGTAGAAGAGATGTTACTGGTTTGAGTCACTAGTTAAATTCATAAATACTGCAGTAGAATTAGAAAGCAGGAGAGGCACAGTTGCCCTAAAGAGTTCAGGGAAGAATTGTGCCTTTTATTCCAGTTTCCAAACCCATGAACTCAGGCAGTCTTACGGCTTCTGAGGGTGGTCAGACACCGGAACAGGTTGCCCAAGGAAGTTGTAGATGCCCCCTCCCTGGAAGTGTTTGAGGCCAGGTTGGATGAGGCTTTGAGCAACCTGGTCTAGTGGAAGGTGTCCCTGCTGATGGCAGGGGGGTTGGAACTGGAGGAGCTTTAAGGTCCCTTCCAATCCAAACCATTCTATGATAATTTCTATGAAAAGACCTAGTGTTAGATGGCATCTGTGCCGTAAAAAGTGCTGCTGAGGGGAGCCCGTCAGTGTTCAGTGCATTTGATCCCTTCAACATCTAAATGGGTGTCAGATTCAGAAAACCACTGACACGCATCTAATTTGTTAAATGCCAGGCACCTGCTGCATGTACTGCTGAATATGGACCGAAAAAAGGTGATTCTGCAGAAAAAGATGAACTTAGTGACCTTTGAAGGGGCTTTGAACAGTCCCTTTAAGTTGCAGACCAACATGAGTGGAAGAAGGAAGTGGTTTAGAGAGTTTACCTTGAAACTCTGGTGAGTTGCAGCAGGTTATAATGGGAACAGTTTTTTGAGTCTTGGGTGGGAGAGATTTGAGCTTGCTGGACGCTGCAAGGTCAGCAGTGTTTTGGGGTTGTTGCTTGCTAAAAAATTCATCAAAGCTGTTGCTATTCTGAGAATACTGATAACAAAAGTAAATAAAATTGTCCTTAGTGCTTACAGTGTGATAGTGATGAAGTAAAAGGTTTTATTTATTTTATTAGCCTGTAACTACTTTTATTTCAGCTGATACGAGGCAGCAAGAATCTTTCCTCTTATTATCCCATTTAGTTCCTCTTATTCATTTCATTGCACCCCATACATGCCACGCTTCCATTAAGCTTGATTAATAAATTTCTCTGCAGCTACTGCCTCAGCAGGACTAAGGTGACGACCGTATTTCCTCTTTACACAGGACAGTCTCGAGGCAGGGGATAAGGAGACAACTGGAGTTGCTGAGAAAGAGAGCGAGGTACATGTGAACAGCCTCAAGAGTGTGGCTATGCTTTAATATCTTCAAGAGAATCGTGGCAAAAAGTAGAGTTGTCATTTGCATCTCATCAATATGCAGGCTGATCTGTAGGTATTCTAACCCTGCACAGATATATCTACCTCTGCAGAACATATTCTAACAGCAGAGCATCTCTCATTCAATGCAGGACCTGTCCGTTGTAGCGGGATAGAGTGATAAAGATCTCAAGGCAGCGAACAATGCAGCTCTGCGGTGGGAGGTAGAATGCTGTTTCTATTGACATTTAGAAATATGCTGCATAGATTCCCAGTAGCTTTGACACTTTCCATAAATTGGTTTGCCTGGCCTTCCCACAAACATCTTTATAAAAAGAACAAAATATTTCATTAAGCTTTTATTTTTCTTAGCACAATATTCCCTGAACTAAAATGGATATTTGAAAATAATAATCTTACAAGGCTTTTGGGTTTTTTTCTAAAGCACAAATCTGCCATCAAATTAAATACAGTTAAAACCAAATTATAAAGGAACTGAAAAGCTCCATGAAGCTGGGCATATATGGACTCTAATGGTTGTATTTTGCTTCTGTTTCTTAAGATGTGATAGAACCGCTTACCCTGAGTCCTTCTATACTAAAGTGAGACTATAACGTGTTCAAACGTGCGCAGGGAGCAGCACAAGAGGAATGGCTACGTATTGAATGCAGGAATAGAAGTAGGATCTAAGAAAGAGATTGGAACTCCTAGTCCTTAGCCACTTAAGATTTCTATCTCGAGGTGCTGACAACCTCTTTTCTTGTTGTTACTCATTTTGGACTCACAATATATACAAAAAGATCCTAAACTGGTTTCCATTCACTTTGGTTTCAGAATATGGGTAAGTCCCAGCTGCCCAAGCTTGGGTTTGTTACCCTGCTGTGAAACAGCATTCACTCTGCTAGAGTCAAGGGTATTTCTGTGGCTCCAGGGTATCCCAGTGTCACTGAGAAGGGAGTTTGGGACTCACTGGTGCTGTACCAGCACTGCCACATCCATGTAGACATCAGTGGAATTAAACCTAGCAAGAAAGTACAGGAGGGGAGTGGTAGATCAAGCCCAGCTTGGTGCTGACACAGAGCAGAAGAGCATTGCGTTGCTTCTCTAGCATTGTCTTGTCACTCTCAACAAGTCTGGTCCAAGAAGAAACATGCAAGAAATTCCTCACCATCCCCTGAGCACCAGGGCTGAGTCTTTCAAATGTATTTGAAGTGCTTTGACTTCTGCTGCAATTAAAACAGTCAGTCAAGTGGTTTTCTATCACAGCCCGCGTTACACTGGCTGACCCTTTCTTTGTCCCCTGTGTGGTTGGTATCATGAGACAACTGTCCAAATTTCAATACTACTGCTAGAGATAGCGAATTTGGAATGCTCTTGGACTGTCTGATATTATTGATGACCTGTGGAGAAGAGGTTTGTAGGATTGGTTTTCAATACGAAGGTGATGCAGGTAACTATATCTGCAGGTATGTGGTTCACCATAGCTGGGTATGTGAGGATGTCAGAGCCCTGGGACAAGCTGCTCAGAGAGGGTGTGGAGTCTCCATCTCTGGAGATGGTCAAACCCACCTGGACACTTTCCTGGTTGAGGGAACCTGCTTTGGCAGCGGGGTTGGACTGGATGATCTCCTGAGGTCCCTTCCAGCCCCACCATTCTGTGATTCTGTATGAATTCAGTGGGATCAGGCTCCCTCTTTTTTTCTTTTCTATCCTAATCAAATCTATTGGAGGCTGATGGAGAGATCCATTGTGTGCTCCTTCACCTGCATTTTCAGAAAAGCTTTTTTTAATCATCTAGCTTGCATTGTTTTTGTACTCTTGAGACACAAGAACAAACGACTACACAATTGTGAGCTGTGGCTTCAGGCTGTGAGAACATCACCCTTGCAGTGCAGGGCATTTGAGAGCTGATTCGTGTAAATTAGTATTCTCCTCCTTAGTGAAATAAAATGGGCTATACAAATCCAATAAATAGAAAAGAAGTGTTGATCCTAATCACAACAGACAGCAAGATCAATTTCTGCAGCATGCTGATAGTGCATGCTATAAAATCAATCGGATGTGCACTCTGTTCTCCCTCTTTCCCACTAGCCTCTTCCAGGGCTTTTACACTCATTGTTTATTTGAACATCTCCTTGGGTTAAGGCTGCCAAAATTAGTAATACTATGAGTGGGGGGCTTGCGTGCCTTCCAAGTCACAGGAGAAGATGTCAACGTCTGCCCATGTCTTCTGAGGTTACTTCATTTTACGATAGGTCATCCTTCATCAGCAGCATTTTCAATTTAAACTAAAGCTTCCCCAGTGATTTCTACAAAACCCTGTAGTATTTTCTGCCTCCAAGGACTCCAGAAGAATTTCTTTATCACATCAGTTAATAGCAGCAGATAGGAGTAGTGCTGAATATTAGATATTGCTAAAAACAATCCCTGAAGAGTGCCCATGAACAATTGCAGGTAGTTCAAGTTGAGTTAGCCTCATCCATGGAGGAAAGATTAAACTGAGGAAACAAAGAGCACCGGGCTGTTAACTAGAGATCAGCGATATTTCTGCCAGCTGTAGCTTGACATTGGTCCCCAGAAAACAATTTTTCTTCAGTGTTTTTACTTTATCCTAGTAAAGAATAAAGTAAAACATATCTGCCATATGTTAAAAATTCCATGTAGAAGTTAATTGGGTTAATGGAATGAGTTTTGTCATTTACCTTCCACCTTCCAACCCTCAAGATTAATCCACTGTAAGGATATATCCAACATGCTGCTGTGAGCATATACCAGTATGTACCAGTACAAACGTTAGAGTGATAGATAAATTACAACAGCCTCTGCTGGGTGAAGGATTCAACACTGATCTATAGGCAGGTACTTTTCTATCAACCTTTCAAGAACTGGAACAAAACCTGCATTAACTTTTCCACATGGACTGATCACAAATGGTTCAGTCATATCCAGACCAAACGGGCTTTTAGGTTTGTTCTGGTTTTTTATACTGACAGAGCTATAGATATTTACAGTTATAAATTTTTTTTCTGATATCTGATGGACTCAAGATTTTTGATCTTTATCCAGCTGTAGAATATATTGGCTTCTGCTGATATAGCTTGATTTGCAAGTCCCTCTATTAGAAATGAGGTTGTAATTAAGGCAATATTTTTGAAGCCAGCCCAGGTCTAGAGGTAGATGATAGTAGCTGGAGAAGGCTTAGAGCCTGTTGCCAAGAACAGACTCCACTAGCAGGGTCCTGTGGGTCCCTGGACAGCTTGCAAGCTCCTCTTCCTCAGCAGAAACCTGTGGTGAATTTCTTCCACAATACAGCTTGAAGGCAAGAGGAAAAAAAAACCCAACCCCCCCAAAAAAAACCCAAAAAACTAAAGCCTTGGCAAACTGTTACTCCACTGGTAACACCTGAGGACTCTGCTAATGAAACCAAGGCAGTGGGTTGGCACCACCCACAGAGCAGAGGTATTTCCAGCAGATATCGAGGACTCATATCCTGAAATTCCCTCTCTCCTGTTGTTTGCAGGTGGTACCTGTCACCGAGGGGGCTGAGGCAGCAGAAGACAGTGCAGCTGTGGCAGCCGGAGCTGGTGACGGCGTTGCTACCATCGCGCAGGAAGGTGTTGCTGAAGGTGACAAACCTCCAGGAGAAGAAAAGGAGGCTGATGTGTCTCAGGTAACTCATGTCGGCGCAAAGGAGAGCGTGTAAGGGGAATCGAGACAGATCCAACTGCCTGAGAGAGGCCAGGCTGCTGCAGCTCTGTGCCCCCAGGTCCAAGGTTGAGCCTCTCCTGGGAAGCCCTGGGAGGTGCCCACACGGGGTATTCCTTCTTCTGAGTCCTTAATCTGGGTTGTGCCTGACTTTGTGCCCCTGTGCTCCCCTGGGCTTGTGGAGATGGGATAAGATGGAATTTGATGGGCTGATGGCTCCTGTGGTGGGCCTGGGAGCAGCATGTGCAGGGTGTTGTTTGGGCTTCTCCTCCTGCTATTGTGTCTCTGTGCTCCTCTGTGGAGACAAGCTTTATCACATAACCTAACAGGGCTTTCTGGAGAAACAGAGAAAGGAATGCATTTTTCTTGTCTCCTGGCACCATGCCCTATCAATGGCATCGCTTTGTTTTGGGTACATCACGGTGGTCAAGCTCCGTGTCTGCAATGGCCTGCTGCCTTTTTTTCTGCGACCTCTGAGGAGGGGGGGGACAGCAACTAGAGCAGACCCTGCAGCTGGGCAGCCAGTTGCCACCTCCTGTCATTGCACATTGTATTTCCCCGTGCACCAGAACAGGATGGTCTGGCAGAGGATTGGTGAACATGTTCTTTTCAGGTTGGATGCTTTGAGAAGTTTCATTAAATGAGTTTTGTCCTCAGCTTCATTGTTGCTCAGATGCTGCCTACTGAGCCTTTTTGCTTTCCCTGCTCCAAGTTACATTGCCGTAAATCAGGAGAAATCCCCTCAATCAGTCAGAGAAATAGGTCATCACCTTTACATCACTATTATCCTGCTGCCTTGAATTCCCGAAGAAATATAGGACAGTGACTGCTGGAACTTGTGGCTTTACCCAAACCCACCCAAAGTTAAGAGCAGGGTAGAGGAGAAAGGTCTGATAAGTTCCATGCACATTGAAAATGAAACCCAAACTACCTGCAGAGCATTTTTATTACTCACTGCAATGACTGGTGGTAATACAGAACGTAGACTTAGGTAAGGGTTACTAAGGGTAATAGAGAAAACAGGGAAGGGATTGGATTACTCCTTCACGTTCTTGCACAAGTACTGTTTTCTGTCTTAATGTAAGAATCCACTATGGCGAAGAAAGAAATCCCCATTCCCACCTATGTCTGTGCAATAAACAGACAATTGCATTTTTCTGCTTGAAATAAAATACTAAATACTCTTGTGATGCTTTTCTGACGGTTGTTTTTTATTTTATTTTTTTTCCCCGCAGGAAAAGGTCAGCAGCATCCCTTCAGTAGTAATAGAGCCAGCATCCAACAACGAGGGGGAGGGAGAAGAACACGAAGTCATTGTCAATGAGTCCAAAGATGCCGCAGCAGAGATGGGCACTCAGAGCGCTGACACTTCTCCCACTGAAACTTCCAAAGCTGGAAGTGACCAGAAACCTGCTGAAGAAGTCCAGGCTGCACCTTCTCAAGATCAGACTGTTCCAGCAGAAGACACAGCTTCTGCGATGCCACCCGGCTTTCTCTTTAAGGTCTGCTTCTTCATTCTTCTTTTAGAATCATAGAATGGTTTGGGTTGGAAGGGACCTTAAAGCTCATCCAGTCCCAACCCCCCTGCCAGCAGCAGGGACACCTTCCACTAGACCAGGTTGCTCAAAGCCTCATCCAGCCTGGCCTTGAACACTTCCAGGGAGGGGGCATCCACAACTAGACATCCCTTCAGATTCCTTCGGCCTCCTGTGGCTGCGTCTGTCTGTGCAGGTAGCGCTGATGGCCCTGATGGTAGCTTAGAGGCCCAAGAAGGCTCTGTTTACCAGGCAGATGCGTGCACATGCAAATACACACAAACACAACTCTAACATTGTGTTGTTGCTTCATACAACATACACATGAAGTCTGAGAAGATACAATTTCTGCACGCTGTTGTTGCTCTGCGTATCCTTATGTAGCTGTAAGACTCACTGAAGTACAAGAACCCTTTCATCTCACCAAATTACTACCAAAAATTAATATATTGAGTAAAACTGCACTGCCACAGTTAGTCAGCAATATTGTATGATATATACTAACAATATATCTCATATAATAACAATATATTTGATCTTTAAGGTGCCTTCCAACACAAACCATTCTGTGATTCTGTGGATATTTAAAAATGACATTTTTCTGGCCTGAAAATCTGTAGTGGAAGTTCTGGTTCTGTTGAAACCCACGGGACTTTTACAGTTCACAGTGATGAAGGCAAAATGTCCTTCTGTGACTTTAGTAATATTCTAGCTCTAAACTGTTAGCGTCATCAAACAGGAGAGTTTAATTAAGGCGTAAGAGAAATTCTCCCCTTGGCTGGCAAGACCCTCAGGGTTTCCTGCTTCGCAAGGTTCTTTGATAATGCTCCTCACTTCAGAATCGCTGAGCAACAGAAAAGCTCCTTGAGGACAGCTGAACTTTACATGCTTCCTATTATAATTTGCATAGTTCAGACTAATTAGTCCCCCAGCACTCCGTAAGTATGCCATTCTTCTTGGCCTCTTCTCATTGCTCAATATTTTTGGCAAACTTTGAGGATAACATTAAGGTGACGGCAAACGGTATCGTGCAATTCTGACTCAGATATGCTGACGTAGTTCATCTTTTGTTTTTCCTCACTCTCTTGGGTCAGACATAAACAAGGAGAAGCAGAATACACGTCTGCCATCTGGCTCTTAATGCCATTTTGGTTTTTTTTTCCATTATTGCAGAGTTACCATGGAACTGGCTGTACTTTGAGAAAATTAAGACTAGCACACCTCTTCAGGAGGTAGCACCATTCAGTTAAAACCGTCCAGTTCACAATGAAATGCTGATCCTGCCGATGTTTTAATAATCCCCCTTTGGAAAGACAGATATTTCTGGCACACCCATCTGCCAGTAAGTGGGAGCTGTTTCCAGGGCGGGTTCCCAGTACTGGCCTCTGATCACCTGTTGAAATGGGTGCTGTACATCCCACTCAAATTTCCATGGATGTTTACAGCAAGGATAATATCCAGTGGTCACAACAAGAGAATGAGACACCTTCTGAAATATCTTTTCTTTCTTTCTTTCTTTCCCAATTTTATTCACTAAATAAAAGTCTTTCACAATTTTATTTGCCAAATCCTGCTGCCCCTCTCTCAGCTCTAGTAATGGTAAGTGGGGAATGAAAGCAAGTTCCTTACACAGAAGGAATAAGGGTGGCAGGACCTGTGGGGTGTTGCAGTGTCATCTGTCCTTCAGACCCTGTAACTTTGGGAAAGGATCTTTGATTTCCTCCAGTAGTTTCAGGAAGACTTACTTAAGCTGTCCCTGCTTCCAGATAGGAGTAGAAAACTTTGACACAAATCAATGTCAACATTAACGACTGGAATGTACCTGTTTGTAGCCCTATGTTTGCATTAAAAGGCACCTTTTTTTTTTTTTCAATAATGTTTTAACATGTTTTCGTCGAGAAAATATCTCTATTTAGATCATATCTCTATGTTTGGTGTTATTTCCTTCAGGTTGAAGTTCTACATGATTTCGAGGCAGCTAACAGTGATGAGCTTAATTTAAAACGAGGAGATATTGTACTAGTAATTCCTTCTGAGACCACAGCTGATCAGGTAAAAACATACAGTTCTTTCTTTTGTTCCCATTTTTCTTCATCTCAATGTTTTTCTCCCAGATTATAGTTAATGGGAATGTGTATTCAGAGTATCATTACTGTTAGAAAACACAAAGATTTCAGTTTTGTCTTTGTGTTTGGTTTCATTTGAGACAGTTGGCTACAGCTAAAGTCCTAGATACATGCTGCTAGCAGGATCCGACCTCAGCATAATTTCTAGGGCTTTTTTGATGCTTCTTCGTAGTGGATTTTGTACAGGGACACATAGACTTAATACAGAAGATGACTTACAAATTGTGTGTGACGTTGCTATTTACCATCTTGCCTTAACATTGCAGCAGAACTGATTACACAGCCCCTAGGTGTTCAGAGCTTTTACGTGTGCATTTGGAGAATTCATACAAAGTCACCCACAGAGAGCACTAAGACAGCGTCCAAATTATGGTGTCCTACAACCAAAATGTGTGGAGGTGCTGCTGTGTCTGCTGCGTGCCTCTAAACCTAACTCTGCCCAAGCTTAATTTAATTTAAGACATCTAATTTTGTTTTAACAACACGTTTCAGGGGAATTTTTAAACAATTTTGTTCCGTGTGTTAAACTGAATTGCAGTGAAGTGAATTGATTTTTTTGGCCACTGCTTTAAAAGAGAAGGACAAGCCTACGGCACGCTGTTAGCACCGGCCGCTTCGTGGGCATCTGTGAGTGCTGGTGAAAAGTCTCCTGTTGATTTGGGGGTTGAGAGGTGGGGGAATGGGTCCTGCCTAGTGAGGTAGCTAAAAGCACTGCTCTGAATGAAGAATATTTCTTAAAATAAGTCTAAATACTAATGCCCTAAGCACAAGGAGTGCTGGGGACTGTATTTGAAATGTTTTCGATGGTTGATGCCGTCCGAACGGAGGTAATAATCAGTGTTCATCATCTGGGCTGAGCTTCCTTTAATACAACAGACAAGTAATTTGTTCTTATGTTTTGTTTTTTAAAAATTATTTCAGAATAAAAGATTTTTCTTTCAGCAGGGCCCTTTGCTTTTTTATGGGGTAGATTCTGTTATCCATATTGAAGTTATGCTGCATCTTACCTCATGGGCAGTTCAACTGATTTCGTTATCAGTATTTGCAGAATAGGACACTGCTATAAGGACAGGAAAATCTCCTCTCTGTCTTCAGTCTGGTTTTAGGATTTTATGTGTTAAATATGCTTAATCCTCACCGGGTGAATCCATGAAGTATATTCTTCTCTTGTGGTGTGCATCAGAATGTCATTAGCATTAATTGGGGTAAATTGTGTGCAGTGATGGAGAAAATAAACCTTTATATATTCATGTTTCTGAAACTGTTCTAGTCATATCTATATTACTCAGTACATATTTGCCCTTCATGTTTAACATCACCATAAAGTTTAATCTTTGTGTCTTTTGCCAGGTACTTTGTTGATTTATATAGAGTCTTTCTATCTTTTATTCTTTATGCTCCTTCCAAACTGACCTGTCTAAAACCATAATTCTAATATAGTTGATAACATCAGCCTTGTGTTCCCTGTTCAATGCAAACCAGTCCCACCCTGAGGCTTCAATTTTTACATTAGTCTTGAATGGAAGTTATTATCCAGTAAAACTGTTAATTCCTTTGTGCAATTAATTCTGCCTGTGTGAGAAAGTGGTAGTTCCCACCTCCTTTCTCTCAGATATTCCACAGGCTTCAAAAACACGTGTCCCCAGTTACATGTGCCCAGCCAATGCCATACGTGCGTGGTATCTGATGTAACGATGCTTATTTTGGGGCAGAGAGCCAGTACAGCGCCACTGAGCAATCAGGACTTGGGGTTGTACCTGAAGAGAGAGCCAGTACAGCGCCACTGAGCAATCACAACTTGGGGTTGTACCTGAAGATCCATTCGTGTTGCTCTGTCTCCTCCTGTACTCTCTGTGCAATAACAATACAGAGATTCCCTGTTCATCATGGCTTTGCTCTGGCTCCTGTTTTTAAAAGGAACAAAGAACATAGTGAGATGAGAATAGCTTGATAATTTTTTTTTTAATGAATTTATTTTATTCCAGCTAGAACTGGTAAGATGTAAGACAGCCCAGCACTTTCCAATAAGAAATCTCTTTTTATTGCTTGGGCTGCAGGTTTGGTTTGAGATTTTTGCTTGGCAAATTCTGATTTAAGTTTCCAGGCATTTTTGAAAAAAATAGTTGAATATTAACTAAGTTTGAGTTCCTAGAGACAGTAACTCCAGAGAATGCAAAAACTGTTATTGCTTCTGACTGCCAATCCATGAATGAGAGAAAAGAACTCTCGGGGGGAAAAAAAATCATATTGAAAACGATTTTTTCCCTCCCATGTGTGGTATTGTGTGATGTTTCTGAGCCACTGCTGTGTCCTTACTGCACAAGAGCACCAAGATTATTGTGGGAACTTTGAAAAAAAGTTTCAACAGAGATTTGCACAAATGCAGATCTGGTATAATACTGGATGACCTGGAAGACTGATGATCCAGTTCAGCGAGGGGTTAGGTGGGCTCAAGGCCATTCAATATGCTGACAGTCACTCGGTCTCACAAGACTGTGGTCTGGCAGAACAAAGAAAACAATCTGTGCAAAATCAGAAGCTGCTTTTTAACCAAAACACCAAATCTTTTAGCCACGTGACTCTGAAATGTCTTCAGGTCTGAAGCTCGTAGCGAGGAAGGTCGGGGGAGACCTAAAGTTTAAGAGATTCTCTCTGTTTGCTTGCAGGAGGCTGGCTGGTTGACAGGCATTAAGGAATCCGAGTGGCTTCAGTACAGAGATGCAAATAGTTATAAAGGACTTTTCCCAGAGAACTTCACGCGCCACCTGGAGTAGTTCCCTGACTCAGGCAGAGGAACGTGATCCGAAGCTCAGTCAGTAGGTTTTTAACCTCTCTGAAACACAGGAGCCCACCTTTTTGTAGTTTAAGCTGTTTACAGACTGGTGCCAGACAAAGCGTGTCGAAACATATCAGAATGAGCATGAATGCAAACAGTAAAGCTAGCAACTGCTGGAGCAGTACCTGGAAAAAAAAATCGAATAAAATAAAGAAATGTCCTTATTTGTTCACACGTACGTGGCAACAGGTTTGTTTGTGCTTTGTCAGAGCTATGGTGATCCTGTATTTGGTCCTTTCCCATGAAATCTGAAATTAGCCTCCTCAATACCAAAACCTTAACTTCTCTGCACTAAGTGTATTGTCTTGAGTTGCACTGCAGAAGATTGAATTAGTTATCCTGTAGTAATGAGGTCACACTATTATGAGTTTCAAGTGTTTAAAAATATAATTAACTGCTGCAACGTTTTTTTTTCAATGTTATTTTTTGGACATGCGTAATATATATATACATATATATATATATATATATACACACACAAGAACTTGTCCGTGTATATATAAGTGCATATGGATCTATATGCATTTTCACAACTTCATCGTAGTTCTTTGAGTGTGTAGTGTCACCAGTACATTGCATTGCTCTTTCACTGTCTGGCATTACAGGGAAAAGTTTTGTTCCCAAGCAAAACTAGCTGCTCCATTGCCAAAACATGATACAGTATCTGTGGTCGTCACGTGAAATTTTCATTCTGAGATGATGATGATGAATAACATCATGTTCCAAGCTGCTAAACCTTTGAAAAGGCATGGCTCGGTCTCCCCTTCCAGCTGCAGTAGTTACAATGAGATAATCTGAAGGGGGAGCTGTTATGATGCTAATCTAGACTTTTTTTATTTAATTGGCTGAATAAACTTAAAAAATAAAAACCAAACCAACAGAACTAGTCTCTGAGAAGAAATAAACACACTATATTTTCACTATATGTATTTATGCAGCGTACCTTCACAGATCCTTTTAAAATAAGATATATAATGTATCCTGTATCAAAAAAAAAATCATCTGTAACTTATGTTTTCCAGTGCTGTGTCATTAAAAATAAACCTTTGATCCAGAGAAGCTGTTTCATCTGTGGTGCTTTTGAAGTTTGGTAACACTGATGTTTGTATAGTTTATATGTTATATTAGAGAATCCAATCTTAATGTAATACCTCTTTTTCCAAAGAAACACAGCGTAACAGGTGGACTCTCTAAATTCTTGCTCTCAACCCTATTCGTGGCCAGAGCTCCAAAAGGTCTGGACGCCAGCTCAGCACATCTCCTCACTGCTCCTCCTGTTCCAGACTCTGACCACCAGCTAAGATCTGTCCACAGATATCTTGTCTGTGCCTGACCATCACTCACCTGAAGATTGCTACCTCTTAGTAATTTTTTGCTTGTCTATTTATTTTGTGTGGAAAGAAAGTTCTTCATGAATCTGCTCTGTTGTGTTTGCTGATGCATGGAAGCTGCAAATATTTAGGAACATCTGTATTTTCCTAGCAATACAGTTATTTTTCGTGATATTTTGGCTGGGGGCTCGTTTTGTGTGCAAATGGTATCTGTTTCCACTCTATTTCTATAAACTTGTCAGATTTCAGTTGAAGAAACAGATTTTTTTTGTTGCTCTGGGAGAGGAAGAACGTTGGTTTCTCTCTGTTTTTCAGAAGACAGTAGCTTTCAAAAGCAAGGCTAACGATAGCCGTGTTTTGTGAAGAAGCTGAATGGCTCAACCACGATAGCTGGGATTTTGGCTTTGCAATGTCATGATGAGCAATCAGAGTCCAAGGAGGTTGCAGGGAAGTTCTTTGGTTTTCTGTTCATTCCTGTAGCAGGTTTGGTGGTCAGTAGTGATCCAGGGCCAAGAATCTAACCAGGGAAACAACTTTCTTTTGCTTTTGGTGTGTTACAATAAATTCCAGACTCCAGTGCACCACTTTGAGGTGGTCATAGTAATCTATTACACCTGATTTATGGTGAGACTCTGATGACCTTCAGGCCAGTTTCCTGCTTAACTATATCTCAGCACTTGCATTTCAGTAATAGCTGCTTTACAGATCACTGCCACAGACCAGCACTGGACGATGGAGCCTCAGTTTCCCTGTGGACGCCATGTCACCACTTTGTCGATGTCGGGCATGAAAGCCATAACCCTAAGGAAGCAGAAGACCTTATGATCAGCCGAAAGCTGATCTTTACCCAGTGCTGACTGTGTGCAGTTACCATGACACCTTCTTGGAGCTAGAAGTACTCAAGTCAAAGTCAGCATCCTTGCCTTTGATTCTTCTAACGACCTTGGTACAGGTCAACGTGCCAAACCCACTGGTAAGGGCTTTGCAGCACACTTGAGGTTGTAGATAAGTATGAAAGGTCTCTGGTCTACAGCAATGAGCTTTCATGGTTTCTTCTGAAACTATGTTCTTCAGAAATACTGCTTGACTCTACTCTTTATTTCTTAATTCCACCTCAGTATAAGGAAAAATATAACTTCAAAAACCATCAGATGTCCCCATCTCGCTGCAAGGACAGCCACTATTTGCTGGCAATAAGAAGATATACTGATAATGTCCTAAAACATGCACCCCGGAGCCACAAAGCAAATAGATGTCTTGCAGGAAGGATGAGGAGAATTATTAATGTTCTGTCTTTAAAATTCCTTGCAAAATTTAACATACTAAGATGAGAGATGCTAAAGGAAGGACATTGATAGGTTAGCCAGAATGATAATTTTCCTATTTTTCCTTTCTAACAGAAGTTCATTAGTAGAACTGTATTTATCATTTTGGGTTAACACTGTTTCTCATATTCAATTTCTTTCTCCTCTGGTTTTGTTAGACAATCAGACTTAGACACTTTTATGTCTGCAGCTCCTGAGATGAACAGTATAAAACAAGTGTATTTCTCTGTGATGTGTAGAAGCTTATTCTAGGGCAAGCAAGGGAAGTTCTTTCCAGTTGTACTGTTGGTACATACCAGTGTGTGTACCCTCCCCCCCTGGAGTTATATTAGTCCAGAATTATTTCCCCCTTTTCTTGGATTTTTCTCATTAAGACACTACATGGGACTTTGGTGAATTACTGAATTTCATGCTTTCGGGGTGATTGTAAAGCAATAACCCATTGTATCTTGGTTTCTCTTAAGACTGAGTGATGCCTAAGGCAGCACACGCTGCTAACCTCTAATTCTACATCTAATAAACCCTTGAAAGATTTAGGGACCCAATCTCCAGGCTGATTATGCACGTCGTGGCCTTGGAAGTAAGACAAGATAACTGAAGATGGAGGGACACGTCATGTGAGTGAACTAATAAATAGTGTATTTGCAGCTTATCTATCTGGTTTGCAACCTTTCATGAGTAATGAAAAATGCATAAGCTGAATGACACTTCTGGCCCTTTTCTCCTCCTCTTTCTCCTCTCCTCACTTTGCTCCACCTCTTCCAGACCTCACAGCTGGGTGCATCTGTCCCTGCTGTAAGAAGAGGGAGAGGAGGCTGCGGGGTATGGTCCTACTCAGATTGCATAGCATTTGGTTCCAGGATGCTCGGATTCCCTAATACCAGAAAGATGTGACGTAAATCAGAGTCTCATTGAGCTCGTGCTTAACGAAAATGTTTTAGTGTCTTGCTGACACGGGGGAAACAAGGCATCAAAAGCAAGTTACCAGTTAGATGGATGGGGTTGGGAAAGAGCAGTCCCTGGCTGTAGGAAGAGTTTACCAGGCTGTCCCCTCTTGCACACCCATGTGCAGGCAGAGCATGAGCACGTAGTACAGCTGTAGCAGCCAGAAGTACCACAGTAGCCTCCAGAACACACAGTTTGCTGCTTGATGGGCAGAATCAGATTGTACTGTTAGTTCTTAAAATGGATTGAAAAGATTTCTCTCTTTGTATTTAAAACACTAAGGTGACAGTTGATGAAACACCACCCGTTAAGCCAATCGCTGTCTTCAGAACAGTTAGTTCAATTAATTATTTTCATATTTCTGAAAGCAGCTCAAAAGAGTGTGAAGGTGTTTTTCCAGCCAGCTGTACTCAGCAGTGTCACTGTCAGCTCTGATGTGCTCTCTGGTGGCGAGACATTCGCTGCAGACACGAGGAATGCAGTGAGCTTGGTCAAGAGTCAGTGAGGCTACGTGGCACCCACTTGCCTTCTGTTTTAAACTCCAACTCTTCCTAGAGTAAAGAAATCCTGTTGAATTAGGAAGAGGAATTTTAGGAAAATTTAGGAAATTTTAAGAAATTTTCTCAGTGGAGGTTCAGAATCAGGCAATATGAAGTGAGCCGTGTTTTTGGACTCAGCATCTCTCTAAATGTATAGATGTATGATAGTAACTTTTCAAAGATTCCTCTTTTAACTCTTCACTCATGCGATTTCAGCTCTCCCTCTGTGCGTACCGTGTCTCCAGCAGCATTTCAAATATGTTTGTGTTTCTCTTGCATGGACATCTTCAGTCTGACCTGATATCAGCACAGAAGCAGGATATGGGGAAAACTGCAGCACTTCTGTGTCTCTCATAACTCAAGAGAGAAGTTATGAAAGACCTTATGAAAGACCTCATAATTAATATTAATTTGGCAAAGCTGAAATAATCCCAGAGGGAATTGTGCTGCATAATCAGACGCTTAATAGCAGTGAAAGGGAACTTTAGTGGAAGAAAACACCTAGACAGTAGCAAAAGTACCACTCTCTGTGTACACAGGATTTCTGTCCAGCCACAGGCACTAAATCCAAGGCAGAGGACAAGACAGCAGCATGTAGCCATCAGAAATAGAGCCTCCAGGAGTCACTGAGACCCACGTTTGTTGAAGAGGGTCAACAAATGCAGAAGTCCTATAAGTCCTCAACCTAGCTTCAGAGGAGAAAACAGACTGGGGTCTCTTAGTGCTAGAGGAGCACAGACCTTGGTGCTAACCCCAGGTGACTAATGGTGCCTCTGCATCTGCCTGGACAGACTGCTTGTATTACAAGGTAAAACTGGGCCAAGAACATCAAAACACTATAAAGGTAAGTCATTGTATACTGAAATTATGATGTTTTCAGCTTACATGCTACAAAGGAGAAGGGGAATGTACACCAGGTGTCCTGTATTTCATGTACTTCAGGTATTTATTCAAAAGAAGGTCAGATATTATGTAAAAGTTTGTTTTAATTTAAGCACATTGAACTGTAATGGAAGGAAGAATCTGACTGTGTGTCAGTGAATGAAAAAAACCCGTCACCTTGAGGAAGAAGCTGTGCAGGCTAAGACAAAAATCATCAAATGAGGTAGTCATACAAAATTCTCTCTCTGTGGCAAAAATCTGACAGACCTTATACCTGGCACGGTGCTGTCACTCCCAAAGTCTTGTAGAGATATAAATGACAGTGGAAAATGTCCATAGTCTTTTGCAGGGATTCAGAATACCATATTTTAAGGCTATATAAGATGTATGTTTTATAGGAGAGGCTTTCTAAATACTGAGGATCTTCATGTATCTCCTAGCCCAAGAAAGAACATCACACTGCTGTCTACTTAAAAAGTGGTCATGAAAATAAAAGTGACTGTACTGAACCCTGGCACAGACGGGCAGAACAGGGAAAGATGCTGGTGCTGGCCAGGCAGGACAACAGTGTGGTGACCTGGTTTGGTTAGAGCCTTGCAGGCACAGGCAGCACTTGCCAACATTTACACACCCCTCTCTGCCTCTTTTTTAACAGGAAATTAAGCCAACAGCATAAAAAAAAAATCCCCCAAACCAAAAAACAACCAAAAAACCCTCCACCCCACCCCCCCCCCAAAAAAAAATTAAAACAAACCCAAAAAGCCCAAAATAAATCCCAAAACAAACACTTGTCTCTTAATTTGTGTTTTTTTGGAGGGGCAAAGTTTCAGTGTATGTATATTTTTTCTTTCTCTCTCTTAGGTTTCGACTATCTCAGCACATCTGAACTCCCTTTTCTGAGGAGCTGTGGCAGAACTAGGAAAAATTACGGGCTGCTTGAAAACCCTCCAGACTTGTATCTTGCCTTGGAAGTAAGTTGTATGTACAACTTATTATGGTCTCAGAATATATTTCTTCTTAGTTTCAAATCACACTTCCATCTGTTGCCCAGCCTAATTATGCAGTTTAGTGTGTGCAACGTCCTATTACCCATGTCCCAAGCTCAAATGACACTTTGCAGATAACTTGTGGACAAATGGCTTGATTCCCCTGTGTGATGGCTGAGAAATGTGTGCAATACAGCCCACAGGCTGCATGGAGATAAGGTTTGGCATTTCTGCCCCTCCTCACACTGTGCAGCACCATGTGCCTTTGCCTGCAGAAGCAGGGAGTAAAGCTCAGTTCCTATTCCTCACAAATGGGGTGCCTGTGGTTTGAGGATACCCCCATGTCCCCAAGGATGAGGATTTCTTGCTGCAGCATCATCCCTGCTGCATCCTCCCTTCAGGTGTGCTCTGGGCCCTCCACCTGGATCAGCCACTGTCTCTGTCACAGCCCAGCCACTCCCAGAGGACACTGACAAATTTACCTGCAAACTAACTGGAGGGTCACAGTTCACCTGCATCCACTGGTACCAAGTGTCACCTGGGACCCATTCCCCACCCAGGGAGACTGCTCTGTATCACCCTTTTTGGGTCTGATATGAATTGGGACGCAGGTTTCCCCCAAAAGAAATATGTGGTCTAGACAAAGACAACTGCACGCTGCTGGTGTGCAAGCTGGACAGCCAAGAGAGCAGCCCGGACCACTGCGCCGCATGGGACCGCACCCACAGCCGTTCCCTTAACCTTCTGCCATTTGATGTCTTTGCAGAGGAAACATCCCCACAGCTCCATGAACTTTTGGTGTAGAGACTTTCCAGCTTATTTGTCTAGACATGGGGAAAACCAGCAGGCAAAAAGGCCAGGAAGTGCTTGGTAGGGGACTAGAGGTGTCCAAGGGGTAGAGAAGGAGGAAGGGAGAAGTGTTATCCTAAATGACTAAGGGACAGGAGGGCATTTTGGATGAAGTTGCTGAGTTTGCATGTCCCGTGGCTGTTTTCAGGGTCTACCCCACGATAAGGAACTTCACAGATCCAAATCCAGAGAGATGAAGCAGCAGAATGCCTTCCAGATGTCAATAGGGAAGGACACAGTCAATGCTGGGGAATCCTTATGGTACTCAGAGTCCTTCTCAGACTACCTGCAGCTGAAGACCTGGGCAAGAGCCTGAAGGGACTGCAGGAGCCATGCAGCACTGTCAGCTCCAGGTCCCTCTCGCTACTCCAGCGTAACTCAGTGTCAGTGCAGACAATGAGAAGTATCCTACTTTGCACCATGCTGAGCATCTTGTCCTTCCTTCCTTCCTAGGTTGTTGACTCTTCTGGGCTGAGAGAAGAGACCAGAAGCCCCCCTCCTCCAGAATAAGGTGGAGCCTCACCTAATTATGTCACTTTGATTCCACACTCCTCTCTCACGCACATGAAGTTTTTCCCTGCTTATTCTGAAAAGGCCAGAGACGTTGGGATTGGCTTAACAAATACCAGGTACAGCTCATAGCATAATTATGTTTAATTATGAATATAAAATATACCTTCTTGATTTATTAGTATAAAATATTCTTTATTGAATTTGTATTATAAAATACTCCTTTTTGAATCGGTATTATAAAATGCTCCTTTTTGAATTTGTAACATAAGATACTCCTTTTTGAATTTTTAATATAAAATATTCCTTATTGATGACTTTATCTATTAAAATGGATCACTTACCTTCTAAATGGCAAAATAACTAGATTTCCAGCTACTCAAAATAAACTCTGATGCCTGTAATTGAAGTATTACAATATTATATTTACAATGGAAAAAGAACTTCAGAAAAAACCTATCACCATGAAACAGTGACAAGTCTTCACACCAGTATTTCCACTGGTAATTTGCCTCAATCCACCTGGACTTCCTTGTGGCTCTGAAAGGGGAGGGGGTGTTAACCTAAGGGTTGCAATTACACGGTTCAATTTCTAGTAAAAGCAATATGAACTCAAACTATTAGATCAAGAAAAACTAAACTGACCTCAACTTGTCCTCCAGCACCTGAAACTTCATTTGGAATAACACCTGTGGGAGAAAACAGAAAAAGGCTGCTGAGTTGATGGGGACTGCATCAGTATTAAACTGCACTGGGTCAGGTGGGGTCAGCATCTGAAAGGTAAGCTCTATAAAGATACCAGCAATTTTACAAGTTTGTTTTGTACTACAGCATAAAGCAAACTAGCTTGGTGTAAAAAGAGCAAGACAACCCTGTCATTTAGTACTCTATTTGGCTAAATTAAAGGATTTGGGGCAATTTGATTATTATTTCCAACCTTGCCAAGTCCTTCTTATGAAACCAGAAGCCATATTGTGCGCTGCTTATTCTGATTTAGCAGCAATTTTCATGCAACCAAAGAAACTCAGACTTAATAATGCAAGTCACTGTTTACTAAAGAATTTATGGTACGATTTTTACTCTGTGAGTCTTTTATATTAAACACATGTGATAATAGTTATTCACAGAAGTGCTACACTGAATTTTTTACCAGAGATGAAGGCCAGGCCTTGCTCTCGGGCAGGGGAGCCTGCTGTGGATACTTGGGTCAGAATACACAGAACTCATGGAAACACTGAGATGTAATTTTATGTCTAACTGGTAATGACTAGAACAGAGACATGTTATTTAGTCTTTGATTTCCATGTGTAAAGTGTCATGTGCTGTTCTTCTATTATCCTATCTTATTCAGTTCATCCCTCTAACTATCCAAAAGAGCAAGAAAAGTTATTTCTACATCATGTAGCTCCCTACTAGACCTTGTTCAACTCGTTCATCAATATAAACTGCCACAACCCAAAGCACCACAAAAATCTTGTAGTTAGGACACTGAGAGAAGAGAAAAAGCCCATTGTGGTAAAAAAAAACCAACCAACCAAACAAAAAAGTGTTACAAACAGATAAAATTTTATAATTAGACTATAAATATGCACAGAAATACTTAGAAGGAAGGCATAACTTCCTTTTGGCTCTGTTCAGATACCGTAAGAAAGAGAACTCTTCACTTGCTGTCATAATGCATCATCATGCTATTATATAATTCTTGCTCAAAGCATGCTCTAGATCTAACACTTTGCATTGAAAATGTTTCCTGCAGTATCTTCTCCTCTTCCTCCAGGTATTAAAAATTACTTTCAGTGAATCTAATTAAGCACAATAAATGTTCCTACATTCAATAATTTTATTATTCAAAATATTTTTCTAGATATTTAATGCTTTACAGTCTAGCAGTCCAAACTTTAGGTAGTCAGTTAGGGACAATACTAAGCAAGTAACGTGCTGCAGGTAAGATCAAATTTTGTTCTTGCCAACTGCTGTTAAAATCTTTTGATTTCTTATAGCTGTGAACCATGTCAGAGAGTCTCATTGGGTAAAATACTGCTCACAAGCCATGTGGGGCTTGGCATCTCCTGGGGAAGTCCATTTAGCACGTGCTCAAGCAGGAAGGTTGGGTATAGGGAGATAACTGTGGACTGTTATGAAATAAGAAAACCATGAGGCTGCTTTAGCTTCTGTGGTGTCGGGAGTTTAGAGTACACAAGGCAGACTTAACAAAATACTCCCTTGTTGCCATCACCTTACATGCTGCAAAACAGCCATGAAGATATTGAACAGTTTTGGAAGTGACTTCTCTTATCTAAGCAGCCTGAAATACTTCAGAATCAAGGTGGTACTTCTCTGGAATTCAAAGGAGAGATTGTTGCTCGAGGAGAATGTCTGGTCTCCACAACCAAAACTGGAAAAGCAGACGTTGTACAGGTAAATAGAGTGATTGCTCGACACGAGCCTCAGAGCAAAGAGAACAGAGAGGTGGTAGACTGCCAACACAATCCAGAGCCAAAAGCAAGTGAAATATCTGACTATGAAGTTCAAAGATTTGCACATTTTGAATGCAGTTTTGTCTTTTTTTTTTTTTTAGCAGTTATTTACATACAAATAAATCCAGTTGCATCATTCATGAAGAGATGCCCTAAAAAGACTGAAGAAGAAAGTTTCAAGTCAAAAGCTTTGTCATATGGTGAAAACAAAAACAAAACCAAAGACAAGGGGACAGAGAGTTCCCTTGTGCTAATTTGAGAAGATTACCACTGCAGACAAGAAATTTGACTCCTATGAAATAAACTCCATTAATGACAACTAGTAATTTTACTTCTAGTTAGTGAAGCTAATTTAATTTTTTTATGTAGTGGAAGAAATGTGTTGTTTTGTTAATTTAGTCTAACACTGAGGCTGCTCAAAGACAGAAACACTGTAAGCACAGAAAACTGAGGTTTGTCTCCAATGTTTCCCAAGATGATTTTTAGGAGGGGAAGGAGAAGAATGTAAATACTGAACACACTTAGAAGGCTGACTGGAATGAAATGCTTTCTTTAATGAGAAATGTATCAGGTATATTAGTCAATACAGAAAATATTTATAGTTTTTAAATCAAAACCAAGAATTGTTTGCTTTTCAGCATCATCTTACTGACTTTTATTGTATATTTTTGTTTGTTGACATAGTTAGAAATAGGGGAAGGTATAAATACTGAAGTTATAAGCTATTAACAGAATTTGAAACACGGGACTCAAAATCAGGCTTCACAGTGCAAGTACAGAAGAAACAAAGGATCAGAAAACGGCACCAGTGCAGAGGGAACAGCTCGGTATTGAGGAATGAGAGCAGCTGGATTGCCTGATGTTGAGGATCCAAGTGTCAGGCCCTCAGTACACCAGTGCAACAACCTTCACACCGTTGTGATCCTGACCTTCCGAGCGCTTTTATTACAGCAACCTGCAGCAAGAGCCTGCTCCCTGCCCGCGAGCGGCAGCTTTCATCAGCTCATCAGGATAACAGCTTCTACTTTTGCACCTACTTCTCTTCTTACCTTTACTACACCCCTGCAAACTCCACTCTCGTGTCTTCTCTGTGCTAAACCAAAGAGTTCTCTGTCCTGGGTTTCAGCCAGCTGCATGGCTCAGGGTGGAGAGCAGCTGCTTCCCAGGCAGACAGCCCAGAACAGCGACGTTGCACCCTCACACTCGCTGCTGGGGCACCTGCAGCCCAACCTGCTGCCCACCAGCTCCCCATCGGGTACAGACTTTACAAAAATCTCCAAGAAAAACTCTCACAATTTCTTATCTTAACCAAGCAAGGGCAGATGTTAAACAGTTTCACTCAGTTTGCCCTTTAACCTTATATTAAGTTGACAAAAATAGAGCCAGCAAGTGAAATAATTGCATCTAAGAAGAGCTCACATCAATTTCAGTTTCTATATGTACTGATAAATGTATTGGTTACTGTTTCTGACATACTAGTAGTTTACAAACAATCTCTTCCTTACAACTTTTTTCTGGATGCAAATAACTTCTGGGGTAACATTTTACAAAACATCTAACCTTTCTGGATGACCCTCCTTTAACTCTGACAAAGATAAGTACAACCCTTAAACAGCTGATCTGAAATAAGGAAGTTTTAACTGCTTTTGCTCATCCAGCATGAAATTTTCTTTTTTTTTTTCCCTGTTGGTTTGGGTTTTGTTTGTTTGAGTTGGGTTTTTTGTTTGGTTTTTGGGTTTTTTGTGAGGAAAAGGTGTGCATGTTTTAACAGTAGCAACATATTATAGTGAGCAACCACTTTTTTTCCTGTTTTAGGTTATTCTCCAGACGTTACTTCTACACTTATCAATGACTAATAATAAAAAACCACAACAACTATTATGTATGTTGTGTTTCTTTCAACTAAATTTTAGTTGTATCAATCCATATTTTTATGTTTAGTTAAACATAGCAGTTACCAGCCCACCTGTTTACATTTGGTACCAATTTTTACAAGCAACCGAGCCAAATGTCCTCTCTGTAACATACAAAAGTAGATAAATGCAGATGCAGAACTGGTTGTTCTAAAAATGAATGTGGCTGTCTTGCTTACCAGGAATTGAGAACTGTGGTATTTCCCTCAGGAAACAGGCAAAGCTTGAAAAGTCAGCATCCATTTCACTTATGCTGGTCTGGTGACTATTTAAATTTCTTCTCAAAGGTTTCTGAAGAAAAGGAGACATGGAGAGTTAGGAGAATACTGTGACATCTTTGGTGAAGGAGTAACCTAACAGCATGAAATGGTTATTTAAATAATTGCTTGTCATTAGACACTGTAACCTGTTTGAGATCCCATTTAGCCTAGTTTTAATTTTTTAATTTATTATTACATGATTTTCTGCTTGATATATATTGCATATATGTGTATTTTATATATATATATATATCTATAAACAAAAGTGACAATTCCTGTAGGTGATTTGAAGGATTCTCAAATTAGTGGATCAATCCATTCTATTTTCATTAATAAATCCTAAAAGTATTTGTTTTCAACCTGAAGTAATTAAAGAATCCGATGTCTGTAACAAAGTAGCAAACTAAGTTGTTGCATAAAAGCTTCAGGTGTGGTTCAAAGTATAGCTTTGCTCTGAAAAATTACTGTAAAAACAGTATGAAAAAAATAAATCTGTATTTGTTGTGCCTTGGTTCTGACACCAGATGTGCTTTTTGTAGTCATGCAGTAAGTTCAAGTTTTTTGGAGGAGAATTTTGGGTTGGTTTTTTTTCCCCCCAGAAATTGCCAGGCCCACAAACCCAACCTTGGTTCCTGTAGTCACCCAGCCTTATTTCTTGCTCATGTCTCACTTCCTGTAACAGACGTTGTCCCTGCCAAACAGTGTCCTCATTACAGTTGTGTAATCCCATTTTTTTTTTTTAAAGTGATGCCCTTGGTGACACCTGTGCAAGCTGAGCTGAGGTTTCACAAATAACCAACTGACTTTCTTAATAAGATGCTAATAAACAAGTCTGCACAAGAAACTACAATCCAGTTTGTGTGTTCTCTCTCTCTCTTTTTTTTAGCCGAGCTGGTTGGAATAGTTAACAAGTGTAAAAAATATTCAGGCATGAATCATCCCCAAAGTTACTGGATCGCCTTTCGAATGCTAAAGAAATGTTGAGCAAGACTGTTGTGTCATTCTTCAGAATTAAATCATGCCTGGGATTTAATTGCCCACTATATATTTGGTATATTTGGAGTGACATCTACTTGTTTTTTTACTGCTTTTACATTTGCTCAGCCTAGAAGCAGTAGAAGACAAGACAGAAGAAAGGCAGAAGAAAGAAGATTCTTTCTCTTACACCACCTAAAGCTTTGCTTCCCCTGTTTCAGTTGGTTTGACTTTTGCTAATATAATTCAAGAAGTCTCAGGGAGTTGCACAGGTATCATACATAGGTGTAATTTAGAATGTCCCTTAACAATCGTGATTGTTTGGTAAACCCTGAAAAGGCAAAACAAAACCTTAGAAATTGCAAATGATCTTTTCTTGTTTGTGTATCAAATACAGAATTCTACAATGTTAAAAGGATTTTTTTAAGATCAAAACTGCACATTACATATAGAAACCTAAATACTTGATTTTTACTGCTCCTAGGTCACAAAGGTTGAGCTGCCATAACCCTCAGAAGATTCAAGGTGAAGTATACACAGAGATCAATTTGCTACAAAACCTAAGCAATCCTATGTTCAAGCTCTAAAATGCAATGTACATTTAAAGGAATATTATCAGTTTCCTTTAGCTTAATTAATTTGTTTAAATATTTTCAAATTATATATATCCACTTTTCAGTTTGGCCAGTTCTAGTGTTACAACTAAACTTTTGGAGTCTTCTAGTAGCTTCACTCTCTGGCTGAATGAAAGATCCACATATTGTCATAAGAAAGACTGAAGAGGGATGTGCTATATTTCAGTCCTGTAGAAGGTAAATTATTAAAGACAAATGTCAACAGGTTAAGACTTTACAGACATGGTAAGACATGGTTTAAACTCTGTTTAATTTCAATTAATTATTATGAGCATTTCTGTGAATTTTTCACATTTATCTTTTTCCTCATTGTTTTATTGTTTGAGTTTCATTAGCACAGCATTTATTGGAAATGTTAAGAATAGAAACTTGCCTTTTTAAAAAATTTGTGTAGTATGATAGTCGTAAAATTTCAAGCATTGTAGCTACTATCAGCTCTAATCATGACTTGGCAAAGCTGGTTTTGCTGTAGATCTTGGGTGCATGTACCTTATATACAAATATTACTTAATTCCTAGTCTTCCAAAGCTTGTACATATGCTGATTTTCAATTCAGTAAAGGGAATTATTAAATCAAATCTGCTTCATTTGAACAGGCTGTTTCTTTTCTGAGCATCCATAGCAGCCACTGACTGAAGTGGCAGTAACTGCTCAGGAGTGGTAAAAAAAACTGGACCAAAAGGGATGGTGATTAAGTCTACAAAGAAGGTACAGAGTCACCATTGACTGGCGTCTGTGAGCAATATACAGATTTGACACTCTCTAAAGGAAAGTGCAGTAGGGAGCCTGACTTTTAAAATTTAAATTTCAGTGTCCTCTTGCCTCTCCAATTTAACAGTACTTGTATGATGGAAGCATCCACCTTCAGCTTCACATAATTACGCCAATTCATGTCAGACACACACCAACAGAGAAGTGCACTGAAGCAGCGAGCAGCAGCACGCAGCATAGAGGTGCAATACTGATGGAAAAGCAGCATCTCTCTCAATTTGGCTTTCAGCTGTTCCATTTCCTTGGTTTTTAAATGTATTAAACAGAGGGGCAACTTTGTGGCTGGAGAAAATGAAATGAAGGCTCAGTGAATGCTATTGTTGTTATCTGGAGAATCTGTGCACTTGAGATTTGGAAGAGAATTGTTAAGGAGTGGTTTCTTCAGGTTGGAAGCAAAAATAAAAGAGTATTTTAATTTTTATTGTATTTTCTAAAGAAGATTAAAAAAATCCTAGTAGATATGTCTTAGTTATATTCGCAAACTTGGCATACCTGGGGGAAACTCTGCAGTAGGTGAAGGTAATCTGGTTTGAGGGGATGTCAGGCACAGAAGAGTTCTGATCAGTGCTCATTCGATTTCAGCGTGTCATGAAATCTAAATGTATTGAAAAGTCATATTTAAATTTTACATTCTAATGACGCTTCTACATAAAAAAATATAATGGGCATCAGAAAAGTGACTGAGAAAAACACATGAGTACATAGGAATAGATCCCCGTGTTTACTCACTCACGCTTAATATAGACACTGCTTGTTAGTTTTGCAAACTCAACACAAGTATGTAAGAGCGGGGTGATTTCCTCTGTGTGGCTGGTGTGTCATCAGGGACATCAACGAGCATTTACACCACCTCTTTTGGGGGATATATAACACACAAAGAATAGATCATGACTTCAGATTGAGCTTTCGAGAGTGATATTTGGCATAGAACGTGGTCAGTATTTCTATATATATGAAACAACATAGAGACGTTTAGAAGTACGTTATCAGGTCTGTAAGGATGATGATACTTGAATCACGAGTTGTTTTTACAGTGGAATAGTAACAAAAAGCTCTACATGAAAATTAAATATACTGCTATGTATAATATAAAACCTTCACATTTTAAAGTAAAACTTTAATTTTAAAATTATTTTTTTTCCAGAGTAGAGCTTCACTTTCTTAAAAAAAAAAAAAAAAAAGGTTTCTCACAAACTCTCAGTCCACAAACCTTGTTAAGATATTTCATAATTTATCTACATCTAAATGGAATCAATAAAAATAACACCAGCACCTTCCTCTTATTTCTTATTTAACAAGCTGATCTTTGGACCCTGTTCAGAGCACTCTAGTGCTTAAAATTTTACTGTATAAAACTGGATACGAATCTATTGCAATTACAAAAATTTTCCTATAAACAGATTCGAAACATAAACCAGATTCTAAACATAAAACACAATATTCTAGTTCCTACCTTATTTCCAAAAGACTTTAAAAACAAAACAAAACCAACCAAACAAATGAAAAACCCTGAACAAAACAGTGAAAATCAGAATCTAGAAATTCTAGGAAGTAGAGAGTACTCTGTTTTCAATTGTTTGGTCAATTAACAAATCTGTGTTAAAACAGATGTTTTCTACAAGAGATTGCATTTACTTGGAAATGGGAACAAATTGGAATATAAATTTATATAAATATATATAAAATGTATATAAATATAAGTTTTTCAGTGAGCCCTACCCACAGCTATTCAAGCGACAGTCTAACCCTTTCCTTGCTGAGGACGCCGCTGATCTAAACCAGAAGAACTCATGTAAATTCTGCTGCTGGAGAGCACCAAAAAGATGTGTGGGTGTCAGTCCCCATCGAAACACGTCATAGATACATAATTCCTACCATATAGATTTATCCTGCCATATAGATTTTTGCACTATCAAAAGTAAATGATGTAAAGGGATATCCCTTTAAAATTAGAGGGATACACTATATCTCACAGATTCTGCAGTTACCAGAAACCTTCTAGTCTGTATGAACCCCTGCAAGAAGGGCTGTGAAATGTTCATATTCCCACAACAAACTGCCAGGAGTTTGAACACTTATTTTTTTTAAAAACAACAACCAAACTTGCATACATATGGCATTTCCCCACTACTTTGTAAATGTCATATATATATATATATATATGTATACATACATGCAAAAACCTTACAGAGCAAACCTGATAATAGTCCCTGAGTACTCCAATGAATTTTACAAGAGATTTAAATAAAGAACCCTGTGATTATGTTCAGCATACAGTCTGCATGCATTCTGCCTCGTAACTATTTCACATGCTCTCTTTAAAGTCAGAAATTGTTTCCCACCATTTACATCTCAGTCAGGCAATGCTGCTTCGTGCTTTGAGTGTAACTGAAAACCAGCATTACTTTGAATAATGACAAGTGCTTCAGCAGAGCTGCTACCGAATCATTTCAAAGATCTTCTGACTGTGCCACAGGATTATTCATTCATTTGCTATTCTATTTAGTTTTCCAGTAATGAAAAATATTTTTTACTAGTCTAGTAACTGAATTATAAACTGCCCAGTGTCTGTCTATGTAACTTTTACATTTAATTTATAGTCAAAACTGTCTGATTGCTATGGTATCTCAGACCTTATATTTTGTAGATATATTCTGAGTCCTAATAATTTCTGAGTTAAAAAAAAGGTGCAGAGAAGATCACATGCAAAAAAAGTCATCCAAGGAAGGCAATGCATCATTTTTTTCTTCCTTTCCTCTTGAATTTTTTAAAAACATAGAAGTGCTGAGATTGAAAACACTTATTTAATATATATTGGTGTCTGATGGCAGACACCATATATAAATAAATGAAATAAATAAATGAAAACATTTATTTAATATATATTGGTATTGATGACAGAAACGTTATCTTTAGCAGAAATTAAACTCTTAACAAAAAGTGGGGAAGGAGAAGACTGAAGGGCCTGGAAGAAGCCTCCTGTAAGCACACCCAGTAACTGCTTTGAAGAACAAAACAAACAAACAAGCAAAAGTTGGTCCTTGCTGGAAAAAAATGCGTGTTCAGTTGTGCCAAATGCAATGTTCAGTGATGGTATCTGAACTGAGGAGATGGAAACTACAGGAAACGAAGGGGACAAAGTGGGAAGGAGAGAAGTAAGTGGATGGAAGTGGTCAGAACGTCTTAAAATGCTATGTTAAACCAACTGGTTCCCATCAGTAAACAAATCTACCAGTTAAACTAATAGCTGGAAGTTATTCTTTCCATAATGGGCAGAGGAGGGCTTGAAGAGAGAGAGAGAGGGAGAGAATAGGGAGGACACAGAAGGGGAAATACATGGAACGATATCAGGGATTAAATTAGACTATAATCCTACATGTGTGCCACCACTATTACATTCTTAACCAGAAGCTGCAATAATCATGAAACAAAAGCTTCACGGGAAGATTAGAAATCCTAAGGAGAAGGACAAAAAAAGCAGACATTCAAAACTGCACAAATAGCAGATGTTACACGGGAAAACACCTTTTTCTCTCACCAAAGTTGTTTCAGTGACAGAATCTCTTTGTATACAAATTATTGCAGGAAGTTGACGTGGATGAAGATGTTCCACACAACTGATTTCAGATTCATCCTAGATATATTTCTTAGGTGACCATCGCTCTAAAAAGAACTCAGATTTCACCCATGAAATGGCTCAACTAAGCAAAACAGTTTTAGAGAGAGATTTCCAGAGAAAAGGGAAAGGAGAGAGAGTAAATCAGCAGGTTCAATTATATATGATGAAAAATCTATACTAACCTACTGTATAGAAAGGCAACAGTGAAGAGAAAATACATTCAAAGGCAGATCCAGTGATCGATCACTTATTCATTCATTTATTTTTAGCAGAAACTCATTATTAACAGAACAAGCTTTACAGCAGCTTCAGTAAGAATTTGTTCAAGGCAGATGCATAAATAATTGTATATTTTGTAACTGCAGCCATTTCAGAGCGAAAGTTCCAACATAACTTTCATTTTCTGGCTTCTAATTAGAAGTTTATGATGAAACTGTATATAACTCGACTGTTTAACTACTCATTAATGATGCTGAACTCAGAATTGCTACTGTGTCATCCTGTACCACTGCCTGTAGTAACGGCGCTGTGTGTACACGGCATTGTGCAACGGCTTCTGCAGTCAAGTAAACAAGTGCTCTTTCAAGCCGCAAAAATGCGTGTCTGCTCTCAAGGAGACGTGCGTTTTTGCTGCATCATTAAAGAAAAATGTGCAGCCTGTGATATCAAAAGACTAAATGCACGCAAATGCTTCATCGGAGAAAAATGTACAAACAATTGAAAACATTTTTCCCCTTTATATAGCAAAATATTAACAGGGGATCATCCCACAGTTCAGAAGCTTCCACACAAACCCTCCGCTCAAGAGGGAGCAAAAGACTTCTCCCACCAGCTACACCGAAACAAAATGATCTGGGATGTTTTAAATGAAAGCTCTTCCAATCCCTCATATTCTGTGATTCTGTGTGAAACCCAGAAAATCAGCAGGTGACTCCTTCTGTGAGAATAAACTTACAATAAAAAAGTAGTTTTTAAGCCAGTACTTTTTTTTTAGTCTTTCCATCTGATGTTCCATGAGAAACTTTCTACTTCATCTCCCTGCAGTGAGATCATCATCAGTTACTACAGAAATTAATGTGATGTTAAAAATAAGCGTGACGAGGCTACGTTGTATGATTAACTGAGGAAAGAGGTTGAGACACGTATTGGGTTTCTCAGACAGAAAGTTATAAAATACTAATGAAACTCTAGGAAGTTGTTTTATGTCTAATGTAACAGATTTAATTCACTCGCAGGTCTCTTTTCCTCTATGCACACTCACTGGAGCTTATTTTAGCAAGATGACATTTGACCCCTGCCAAGGGCTCTGGTGAATGTTCTTGAGTCCTATCACTCGGCTTGTCATTTTACCAGCGCTTTTTCATTCCCGTGTGATTTCTGACATACAAAATGCCGTCTCCTCCAGACCTCTGATCGTCTCTACATTCTTACAGACACCCTGCACTTACTGACAGAGGTGCTGAGAAGCAAGTGACTACAGATCTGATCCCAAGTCTATTTCACAGCAGTCTCATCATAGAATGTTGTGAGTTGGAAGGGATCCCAAGGATCATTGAGTCCAACTCTTGCCTTAGCATAGGACAATCCCAACATTCAGACCATGCATCTGAGGGCACATGTTGGCCAAATGCTGCTGGAATCTTGTCAGGCTTGGTGCCATGAGCACCTCCCTGGGGAGCCTGTTCCAGTGCTCCACCACCAAGACCCTTTCCCCCAGGGCCACCCCCCCCCCCCCCTGCCACATCTTCCTGACATTTCCCCTGGTGCTATTGTTGGCCACCAAAGAGATCAGCACCCACCCCTCCTCTCAATACTTCCATGAACGTTAGTTGGCTCTTTGTGTGTGAATGGGAATCTATTTAGTAGTACAGTCTTTTCTTGCTCTGCAGGGACTTGGTTGCTTGTTTAGATTTAAAATTTGACAGCGTACTAGCGTTTGGGCCAGTGTAAGAGAAGGTGTAAATGCTTGCACAGGATTTTTACCCAGAACCCTGCCTGGCAGCCATCCAGGTCAATCTGCAGCGCTTGTGCAGCCTGCCAGGTGACAATGGCACGGGCAGGACGAAAAACTCGGCAGGGCCTGGAATCAGGAGGGAGGATGAAGCTCTGCGGAGGCAGCTGCGGCCTCCCGGGG
>NW_010290858.1:15684-31852 GCF_000700745.2 Antrostomus carolinensis | reverse complement strand
CTGCTACCAGAACAATTGATCCAGCGGGCAGCTTCCAGCGGGACACGCACGGAGCTGAAAGGAAGAGGAAGGGCAGATGGCAGGATCTGGCCTTGCAGGCCAGCCTGCAGCTCTACGGCCCCCCAGGGATTAGCAGGGACAGCTGGAGAGCAGACACCAGCTGGTGGCGTATAATCTATTTATCTGCAGCAGCAGACCAGGCATGGTGGCCACTGCCATAGCATTGTCACAGCCCACTCAAGCACTTGAGATTTTTTTTGTGCTGCTAGAGATGTCTCATGCACTGCCAGCGCTTCATTTCCTTACCACTGAAAGCTAGAATGCAGTACAAGAAACACAAAGCCTCAACAGCGGATTTCAGAGGATCATATCAATGTTCATATCAATCAATCAGTGAACAGACACAGCCAAGCTCTGTCCCCCAAGACTGCAAGTGGACAGCATTAAACATTTCCCCTCTTTCCATCCTCTTTCTTTGCAGCTAACTTGATTTTCTGCTCCCCCTGCACCAGGAGAATCTGGCTTCACCAAGGGGCTGACAAAGCTACACAGCATAGGTGAGCACTTCACTCATTTCAAGACCACCTAGACAGAAAAATGAGAGGCAGCAATACTGATTTGTAACGAAACTGACTTTTATATAAATTATAAACCCATCCAGTTTAAAGCAGATCAGTTGCAGTTGTGTCACTTAAGTCCGTAGAAGGCCGAGGCATACATATCTTCTACAGTCATAAATTAACAATGAAGAGTCGAGGAAGAGAAAGATAAGGCTGCAGATACAACAAAGAAAACCCGCTCTAAGATTACTAGCGGTTAAAGTCATGATTATCCATGATTGCAAAGTATAAATGCAATTTTTGAACAGTTAAAAAGTACAAAAAAAATGATGGGCAACACAAACAGGCATTGTACATTGTCCTGGATGTAGACAAAGCAGGGTAGGACTTCTGCCCTTCATCTACATCAGACACTGATTTTGAGCAAAGAGTTGAGGAAATCTGTAAAAGGATCGTGGCTCATGATCCCAGTAGTATAAAAGCAGTACTTTTTCAGTCTGTAAACAGTAGTCTTGGTAGCTTCTTCTAGGTATGTTTTTCAATTCACCACAAAAAAAAAATAATCCAAAACAAATGAACAAAACCAAATCCCAAGAGTGGAAAAAGGGGGAACAGCAGCAATGGGTTATAGCTTGAATTCCTTATCAGGTCCCTGTGGGACATATCCTGGAAGGGAAATGCTCTTTTGTAAGAAATATATAATATATTTAACTGTACACAATTTATAGGGGGAGAGAAATTCTCCCTCCCCCTCAACCAAGCCCCTGAACAGTCAGTACAGAGTCATTTTTGTACATCGTCTCCTCCTACAGAGAAACTACAGCTTGTGAAGAGATGGCACCGGTTTTATAAAACACTGAGTAATCAAAAAACTGTATTTGTTTGACAAGCTTGTCATTCTCCAGTGGCTGGAACTGCAAACGGGGCAGCAGCCAGCGCTGAGCAGCAGGCAGCATTCCCCAGGCCGTGCCAAACGCTGTGTCGGGACGCGAGAGCGAGCCATGGTTCCATCCCTTCTCAGACTTTGCTGCAGATAACACGCATCCTCCCCAGAAGTTTCAATTCTGCTTTTCAGAGAGCTGATGCACAAAACCTTTCTTTAAAGCAAGTTCTGCTCCCAGGCACACGGTAGGAGTGTTAGAGCTTGTTGATATTAACCTTACACTTCACTTACATTTTTACCACTGCTTAGCGATACGACAGGTTGAGTTCAACCTGTTGTAGCAGCAGTGGAAGGAAACTCCAGCACAAACTAGTGCCTGGACTGTTCCCTCTGGATGAGGGTGCTGGGTTAGTGCTGGTGTTTGTTTGCACAAAGCTCTCTCTAGTGAGCAGTGCCACAGGGAAGGGACAGGAACATCAGCAATTTGCCTCCTTGAATGAGAAGGGGCAGCGCAGATTTCTGGCTCAGTGCTTCTCTTGTGAATTGCATCATCTCAGCAATGGGACTCTTTTCACTTAATCCTACACATTTCAAAGTACCAGCTTCAGTCATCAGTCTTGCTTTAATTTAAGGAAAACATCCTCTCTCCAAAAAGGTATTTCTATACAACATGGAAGAGTTCAGGGGGTTTTTTGTGATTTTTTTTTTTTCAGGAAAAGTATTACTATAAACCAGACTTAACACATTTTGGTATTCCTCCAGCCCAGAGCACGTAGCAGACACTGCAATTAAACTATCAGAACATCCATTACACTTTAGCCAACCTGCAGATATTCTTCTTTCCCTTTCAGGATGGGTCAAAGCAAAACTAAATCCAACAAGAGCAGCAATGTGACTTTTTTTTTTTTTTTCTTTTTTTTTTAAACACTGGGGATTTATTTTAAAAAAATACTCTCATCAACATTCTAGCATTACTAACAAAACATACTCGGAAGAGATGACAAAGGTAGGATTGTCAGCTCTCTTAAAACTTTTAAATATAAACTTCAGATACTAGCTGCTTTAAATCAGAAGATGAGGAATCTGTAAAATCTGACCTGTCCCTTGTATTGCAGGTACATGGAACTTTTTTTTGCCTACCAATTTTAGGCTGCATTACTCCTTTAAAATAGGGAGAAAAAAAAAAAAAAGAGCAGAAATGCAGATTGAGTGGGAGCAGCTGATGCCACTGCACTTTCTAACAGAAAGTCTCACGAGCTAGTACTTGAATAATCAAAGATCAACTGCAAAAAGCAAGCATACAGTTACAGAAAGGATTCTCAGCCTCATACCACAACGGAAGCAAAATTTACCTCTGCCAACGTAAAACCAAAGCCAACAGGATTCCATTTCTATTAAAATATTTAAGTCTTAATGGTTCAGTCATCTAAATACACTTTTTAAAAGTCATGATGATTGCTGTTCGACATTAAACCGACACGAAATCAGCCCGCAGTGGCAGACTTCACTGCAGCTATTATGTACAACATCTCTGGTTTTGTCTTTTTTGCTGAAAACGCTGATTCCCATCTCTCTCTCGAAAGCTTAATGGCCAAGTTTGCTCCTCACCAGGTTTGCAATTTTTTCAGTGTGGAAACAACCTGTGTGTGTGTGTTTGTGTGTGTGTGTGTACACTGCCACCACCTCTTCCCTCCAGCACTTCTCTCCTTAGAGGAACCTGCCTCAGCCTCAGGCAGGGCTCACTCCCACCCTGCCAGGTCAGGCAGGGCTGCGTTCCTCCAGCGCAGCCTCACCTCTCCCCGCTGAACCACCACTGGGAATTCATTCAGGAGGACCAGGTGGCTTGTGGACAAAACAGGCAGCTCCAAAACGGGCTCATTTCATGGGAGGCAGCTGAAGGCAGGCATCTACAATTTCTGCATTTCTAAGGCAAGGACCATACAAAAATTATAAACACTGTATGGCGATGAAAATACAACTCCTTTGAGATATATGCTTTACACTGGATTTCTATTGCTGCTTCTAAAGACCATCTCCAGTTGTTTCTAGAGATCAAAAGGGAAGAAAGTTATTTTTTTTTTTTCCTGTTGCAATATGCTTATGAACATGTATAAAAAGTGGTCAAACCCCAATGAGGGTCCCTGCTTCTCATTTATGTACAATAATTTAAATCACCTCAATACATCTGTAATACCTAAAAAAATTGTTTTAGGATTTTAAGTCCTTCATGCATTATGAGGAAGTTCTGGATTAAAGTGATGGTATAGTGGATGTTGCTTCTGTCTGGGACTCGGTGTCACTCCCCTGTGGAGTCTGTCAAGGATGCATTTCTCAAATCTTTAGTTTTTTAATGGTATCAAATCTCTTTTTCAGCAGTTCTCCAATTTCCTGAACTGAGTGATGGTAACTGCTCTGGACCTTCCCTTGCACAGTCTTTGTAAACTTTTTTTCTTCCTGTAAAATGCAAAAGAGAAATCATTCACTCCACAGCAAATGTTTAAATCCTCCCATTCAATTTCCCCCACCACCTCAAACACTGGTAAGAAATTCATGAGGACCAGTGGAAGGTTACAAAGTGAACCTCATCAGCACAGAATAAGCAGCACCTGCTCAGCCTCATACCACAGCAGCAATTCCTGCAGATACTGGTATTGCCCAGACAGGGCTGGTAACACATTAACATTTCTTCAGAACTTCTGGAAACATCCTCATGCAAATATATTTGTGGCTGAAATTGAGAGTGCATGTAGGATTTTATTTCAGTCAGCATTTATTAGAGAATTTCTTATATGGAAAAGTGAAGTCAAACAGACTCTGACACCAAATTCTAAAGCACAGTGAGCTGCAATGCCACAGTGACAGCTTCAGGTGTCACTAATTCAACCCTGGTACCTAGCTTTCCCAAAGGGATGACATTCCCCCTTTAATGTCCAGTTTTCCAAAATGCCCACATTAAAAGCTTTTAAGAAGCCCACCACCATCAGGCAGAGCTGCTGGCATTGCTCCTGCAGGCAGAGCGAGGTCAGCACTGACCTACTGTGAACAATGTTCTGTTTCTGTGGGTGGAAAGAGCAAATCCTGGTACCCAAAGCAGCAGCCATAACCACGATTCTGTCCAGGGACTGCTATCAGGATGCCTTTTGCAGACACAAATAATGAGCAGAAAAGGCCCAGCTCGAGTAAACCAACCCCGTGTCCGTGGCAAGGCTCAGCTGACACGCTGCCAGCATCACTCCATTCACACCACAATTTTCACTAATACCTGGACACCAGGACTTTTTCAAAAGCACCTTTTAGCTCTGAACACACAGAGCTGCAAACAGAGCTCCAGGTCTGAGCAGAGCTACACCAGACGGTGTTAATCGGGATTTACGGCGACAATGTCAAACAAAAACCACTGTAAACAAACATGGGGAAAGCTGCAGACTCCACAGATGCTTCTGCTCAAATCCACGTGGATCTGACAGCTGGGCTTTGCCCATCTGCCTCAGGAAATAATTTGATGCCTTGCATCAGAGGGAAGATGGAAGGACTTGCTGACTCAACAAGGAATCAGAAAAATTACAGAGATCAATAATTATCTGAAAATGTTTCATCCCTTCAAAGTGAAGGTTCTTTGATGACATTAAGAAACCATGCTTTTTTTTTTTGTTTTATTCAAATTTGCAGTAAATACAGTCTAAGGGATTTCCTTGCTTTCCATCAAGTTTTGCAGTTTGTTTTTTGGGTTTTTTTAATATATGACATAATTCTACATCAGCCTCATAAAGCAACAAGAAAAGGGAAATTTCAAGTCACATGCTATGGCACAAACACGACAATCTAATTGAAAAATACAGGCTGGCTAACAGCAGCTTAGGTGGACAGAAGTGCAGTTCTGAAATAGCCTGAATATTCTGAAACTTCTGAAAAGCTGGATGCAGTTTTTAAAATCCTCCCTAATCCAAAAGCCTTCACATCTCCCATCTAGAAAAACATCAATGCCCAATTTCCCTTTTTAGATAAATATATCAGAGACCTGTTTTGGTGTCACATGCCGATTCCTCATTGAATTTGTGACGGTCCTGGGTAACAACTCCTGCCTGTGCTTTTTTGAATCAGTCTCTTCCCACCCCCCAAACCAACAGTAGTGAGGGGAGGACTCCCCTCCCAAACCCTTCTCCTGGAATCTGCAATCCTTTGACAAGGAGCACGACTCACCACTCCCCCAGCCCCTCTCCACCTGCATTTCAAGAGCATCATAAAAAAAATTCCAATTCTAGGCTTTCAGTCACCTCTAGACTTTTTAGTTGGACCCTGACACTATTTTCAGGATCAAAACCATTGTTTTAAACAAATACTTTCACAGTAAGTACTGAACTGTTAGAATATCCCTTACCACAGGAAGGTTAATTTGTTTATTACAAAGTTTTACTCTTATCTGATTGCCATGGTTTAAAAAGACAAGCTTCCTCATTAGGCCTGTGCTTCTCACATCTAAATTTGGCATGAGGTTTGACCCATGTAATGCCTATTACTCCTGCCTTTGGTTTTCCCTAAGCCAAGGAGTCCCTAAATCCACTTGTTTTTTCATAAAGATCAAGTAATTGCCTCCAGGGAAGTGAATCTCAAATATTTCCTGAATATTTATTTTGCATCCATTATGCTACAACACAGATAATAGAATAAGTAATATCACAGACAATAAAATCATGTTAAAAACTTAAGTTTTTCTTCACTAACACCACACAAAATGAAAGTATTTTAAAACTCCTGTGTTTAGATCTCATTTTTTGAGATCATTTTGTGCAGTGAGCTGGAGCTGATCAGATGAGGCAAAGTCATCCTAACTCACCACTCTCAAACTCAGCTTTCTAGCAGTCTGGTCCCTAACCTCTGGTTAAGAGCAATTAAGTCAACCTAACAGGGGTTTTTTTTGTTTATTTCCCACCCCCTTCCAGTAAAACATTTTGGGGAAAAGCAGCTTTCAAAGCTGTCCCACAGACACATACACACAGGTTGTTACTGGTCACACACAAATAGCGATGCACGTTCTTACCTGTAAAAGCAGAGTGTCCTTGAGGGACAGCTCTTCAAGTTTTAGTGCAGTCAGAATTATTTCAAGCCCTTTGATGTGATCTATGACATTGGAAGTTAATGTCTGGAGTTCGGTAACATAATCCAGAAAATGTGTGAATACAGGTGGCTATAAAAACAAATACATTTATAAACACATATTAATGACTACACAAATTACTGTTTTGTACAACAACTCACTTTATAACATCTATCATTCTATTTCTCCTCCCAATGCTAAGCTATCATCCATCCACCCAGATAAACAGAACCAGTTCACTAGTTTACTGGAGTGCATTCAAGGCAGGAAGGACTCGGACACTCTAAATGGTTTTTTCCTATGAAAAAGCTGTCATGTGATGTCAGAGATGTGGCACATCACCATTTGATTTTAAATAGAAAAGGAGTTTTAAAAATTAGTACTGAGTAATCTCTAACCTACATCAGCCTCTACAAGGCAGAGTTTATAAAAATCAGTTTATTAACATGTCATCTCCCATTATTTTTTTTTTCTCCCCAGTATAAATATGGTGTTGGACTGGGGGTGGGGGAAGAAAAGAAAGGAATATTGTCTACCATAGCTACACTGCTTTCCTTTTTTTTCTTCTTCTTTTTTTGCAGGTTGGATTTAAAAGGTCGGAGGACACTGTCACAGTAACTTGATACCCACAGGGCAATGGAGATCGTCTGGAAAAAAAGGTACAAGTATGTTACAAGTTGCATTTAAACTGGTTTTAGTGTTCCTACTGATAACATTCAGAGTAGTTAGAATAAAAACCTCTTTCATGAGTGACTGAGATCAAAGACCTTCCACTGTGTTTTACTCCCAACATTTCTCCCTGAAGTACTCCAAAATTTCTAGTTTCCATAGGAAAAAAAAATACCTCGACAAAGAAGACTAGGTTTTCTAACAGGTTTGGATGAGTTTTCAAGGTGCCATCTCTGACTTCAATCAAATCACCTTTACATTTATTGAACAAATCTGAAAAGAAAAAAAGAAAAGTCTTATTCAGGACATGTAAATCAACTTAAATGCACATTTTCTGTACAGTACATATCTCAGTGCAGTGTGCAAAGTTGTCAGAGGACTGACCACTGAACAGCTAATGAGAAATGTGGCCAAAGCCTCTCCAGAAGGTCCAGCTCTGAAGTTTCCTCTGAACTGTGTTTTATTACTAACAGTATCTCCACTCCATTTATTAGCACACCCGGGCCAAGTACCCAGGAGACAACAGTTGCTCACACCTGGCTGCAAGGTGGCCAAATGACGGGACATAACGACATTCTGCAGCGTGCAACAGCATCATCAGACAAGCCAAGGGGATCTCAGCCTTGTTCACAAGTATCTTTCAAAGGCATCTGCAGATGCAGTAACACACTCCCTGTAGCTGCAGCACACTCAGCAGCACATCCTCAGGGCACCATGAAACACTAACTTAGCTACCAGTGTTTATTCTTGAGTTACCATTTACCTGTTAGTCGTTCTACTATGGACTTGAAACTATTCCCTATCCTCTCCTGGATTTCTGCTGAATCTTCTGAAAGAAAAAAAAAAAGGAGTTATAAACTACAAGTTTGTGTATCTCTGCTTCCAGAAAAGTTAAGAGGCATTTAAATGTAATTTATTGTTAGTAATCAAAAGCCAATACAACTGCTTTCAAAGAGGATCCAATATTACATCAATATCTACTCTGCAAAAATGAAGACTCACATAGAACATTAAATTAATGGATTGTCTCCCAGATACCTTAGCCTCACTCAAAAAACCTAACACACAAATAACAGTTTGGGTCCCCATCAGCTAACACCCAGCAGTTTTCAAACTAAATGGAGATGCATCTCATTCCCTCCCACCACACATCATGACAATCTGGTTAAACCCCTGCCCCTCAAACACTTACCTAAGCCATTGGTATCTAGTTCATAAATATCACTAACAAGATAAAACAAGCTAGTCTGGCATTGACAGCTGCCATTACTGAAGAAGCCAGCCATTCGGGTAGGAGGAGGGCCAAGGACAGGATACTAGGCAAGAAGCAAAGAAAAAGATAAAGGTGTTGCAGCTTTTCCTTATCCAGAACACAGTGTTTGTCTCTGGCACATCTCTCAGTCAGATTCATACACTACAAACTCAGGGACAGTTAAGTGCACTCTGCAGCCTGCTGGACGTTACAAGATGCATTCAGTTTCTCTGCTTGCATTCACGTTCATTTAATATTTGGGGATAGGTTTGGTTTTTTTTTTTCCTTAATGGGTACCTGAATTTTTTGTTCTAGAAACTTCTTCCCTGAATCCACTGCCGCTTCCAGCTGCTGAAGCAGGGATCGAATTGTATCAATCTTGGATGAGACGCCGTTCTCTGCAGTCTTTTCAGAGTTCTTTGGTTGAATAGTGTGACTAAGAGTTGGGAGTCCGCTTACTAGCCTTAAAGTTAAAGACCGGATTCGCAACCACATGGTTTCTTCCTCCAGTGAGAGTTTCCTATGTTCTTCAGAAATGTCCCTAGAGAAAGGTACCAAATGTTTTCAGGCAAATGCTTCAATTTTGCAAAAGTAGCAAGCTTCACCCAGGTACAACAGCCTACCCAAAGTTATCAAATACTGTATGAAGAAGGAGGAGCGGTCAGAAATTCAGGAAACTGTATTAATATGTAAAAAGGCAGCACTGCTAGAAGCAATGAATGATGCTGGTTAAGTCTGCAGTTAGCCAGCCGACAGAAAACATTTACATTTGCCAGTTGCCCTGAAAGGATTTTCTTTGCCATGTGTGCTGTAAGGAAAAGGTGTTGACTCTACAGCTGAGGGTATTTTTACTCACCTGTCTTTTGGATCCCAGTTAAACAAGACTGTCAGGTCCCTGTTGTCACGCAAATCTTTCCACGGAATGTCATCCTCCTCCGGGCTCAGACTCATGGACTTTATACTTTCTTCTAAACTGGTAGATCTGTGCGTAAGAACAATCACCATCAAATCAAATCAAACACTGGATCACTGGAAACAGAAAACACAGCTCACTTTCTCTCCACTGTTCAACTCTTCTGATGTCAGAAACGCTACACACACACGTGGCACTGACAAGGATGCTGAAGGAGACAGCAAATTAGAAGCAGAGAGAAGTAGCTCACAGGTTTTTGCCAAAAAGCTGCAAGTGCAGCTCACTAAGGTCTCACTTGGCCAGTGTTCTGGCACAAGTCTCCAAGTTTTTCACATGCAAGCTGCTGTACTTACATATTTGCTTCAAGTAAGAGGTCCAACAACATCCGCTCTGTGCGAACTTGCGCAAAGTGAAGGGAAGAGTTCAGCCTGTTTCTAAACGCAATGAATTCTGGGATCTTCTCAAACGCACCGTACTTGTAGGCTTGAATGATATATTCTGAGGTCTGGAAGAAAACACACACCATCTCTGTATCAGTTACTTCCATCATTTCAGAACAAGCAGAGTTTAACAAGGCCACTGCCAGGACATTGCATTTTTGTGCTTTTCATAAACCCAGAGGTACAGAATCTGGCAGATACTGAATCCCTGGGAGAAGCTTGTGCTTTTGCTTGTCCAAGTCACCCCAGCAGTTCTGCTACTTTAATTTGAGGATGCCCAGATGCTCCACCACCAGGCAGCGTGATTAAATAATCAAACCAACGCTAAGAAACATCATGTTATTGTTGCCATGAGACTGAAAAATACTTAGAGGGGAGAGAGAATTTTGGAAGGCTTTTTTTTTTTTTTTGAGATGCATTATTCAAATCATTGCTTTGTTGTGAGAAGTACTTTCAGGCAAAATAAATATATCTCAGATTTTCTAGAACATATTACCACAGCACAGATAAAAAAAAAAAATACTCACACATTTTTTTTATTTCTCTTTTTTATTAGATTTTTGAATACAGTATCACAAGATGAGATCACACAGTGTATACTCATTACAATACAAACACCAAAGGAAACTGTCAGGGTCCATGGGATAGTTTGCTTCCCCTCTGATGAAATGCAGCAATACAAGGCACACAACTAATATTTCACATCAGTCCAAGTAATCTCCAGAAGGAGATTTATATGACGAAGGAGCCCTAAACAAGCACTGTATTTTAATGAAAATTTCTCACTGCAGAGACAGAGTGAATAATTTATGCTCCCAGTTACAACAGATGGCTGTATTTTTTTTTTTTTTACACCAGAATTACTCCACAAGTGAGAAATTCTGGCAAATCAAGTATTTTCTTCTGAACAAGATTATGAAATGCACTGAAGGTGAGAGGCACCGAAAAAGGCCTCTGGCTCACTGAACTTTCTGTGGTGCCAACAGACTCAACCTGCCTGAAAGGCTCTGAGCGACTAGACACTAGTACAAACAGATGAAAGCCACTTTTTTTCTTTCCCCCTTTAAAAACAAGAAATGTCCTCTAGGTAGCTTTGTCTTTTTCCCTAAGAAATTTGGTTATTTGCACTGTATGAAAAAAATATGCCAAATATTCAACGACATACCCTGTGATAAACAGCCTTGCAGGGTTCATTGTCAGGCTGCGGGACTGCGCTATGGGCGCTAATTCAACTGCATCGACGTGGTTTTTAAATCCCCATAGGATACGTTGGTGCTCTGTTTGCCTGCAGTATCTGGAGAAATTAAAGACGGACGGACACAAGAGAATTAGAGAGATTACTTGTGATTCTGCATATTTAAAGGAGGACTAACTTGAGAAGGATAAAGTTGCCTTTTTAGTTTTGGCCAAATATAGCAATATTGCCTTCTATTCTCCTTCCTGTCCTTGGCATCCTCTCCCAGAGCAGAAATATTACGTCAGGACTGCACAGCATCCTAGATAGCTGTTACTCATGGGACACTCTTAAACAGGATTCACTTCAGGCTGTTAAATTCCACAAGTCAGAAGAAAAATGTATTCATCCAAAGCAATCAGTTTGAATCAGTAGCTATATTTTTACGCCAGACCATTTCGTTTCTATCCCACACTTCCTTTTCTAGGCAGAGTCCCATGCACTGAGTGCTGCAGGACACGTTCTCTGTGCTGCAGCAGACACTCCAGCTATCTTAAACATCAACCTAGAGAGGAGCAGGCAGTATCTGCCATCAGGTAAAAACATAACTTTTAAGGACAGTCCTCCTTTAACATTGCAGATAGATGCTGTTATGGGACTCGAATGGGAAGCTGAGCACGAAGGGACAACCCCAGCAGAACCACAGCAGCACAGAAACCGGTAGCAGATTCTGACCTTGGGATACTTGGGACATATCTTACGGTAAGGAACCTCTTTTTTCCTCTCCATTCTTGACATGCCATCATCTTAGGTGAACAGTACCCTGAACTGAGCCTTCACCTCCTGCAATTTGCACCTTAGGGGTGGTTTGAAGGACACTTGCCATTTGCAAATTAGTACAGTTTTTGATGAGTTTCCCAACTAAAGGGCTCTGAAGGAGATAACCACTGGAAGGGTCCAGAACACGTGAGATTTTGCTACCCAAGATCAACAATGGCTCATCGTCCTTTGGTTGCAACACTCTGTCTCCAAGACAAGACATGATGCGAGTGGGTTCCAGAGTCACACCCTTATCTTGTAGCATGAAGAATTATATAACGCTGATTGCATCACTTCTGCCTCTCTTGCAATTTCAACCTTTCAAGGTGTGGCTGTGAGGCAGGTCGAACCATTCAGGCACTGCCTCTTCCAGGTTTCTGAAACACGATTGAGTAGCTTTTTCCTGGCAGCAGCACTTGGAACTTGGCTGTCTTCATCCGTGTACAGATACTGAGCTACCGGAGACAATCAGCTCTTCTCTGCTGCAAGTGTCTTTATCATTCATGCCAAGAGAATAACCTTCTTCCAAGGTAACCACACCAGAAGTTACTTCAGATTGTTTTCCGGGGAAAGATGATTTCTTAGTGCTTTACAGTGCAGTGTTCCAAAGCAGACAAATCACACCTGATATTTTTTTCAGGTCACTTTTTTCACCTGGCACTCAGCAGTCAAATGTTTTATCCAGGTAGTTGGTTCCAGGTACACTTTTCATTAACATCCACCAAGTGACTTTTAAACAAGACTGAAGAAGTTACCTCTCATTAAAAACCAAAACCAACCCACCACTACCAACAGACATGTAAGAGAAAGCTGTCTGGATCCAGGGCTTCACTGACTCTTAGCAAGTAGAATCAGTGCTTAAACAATGAGCAAGTGAGGGGAAGCAGAGAAGAGCAAGTTCCCATCATACAATCCATGTGCTCCTCTGTGCATCCCACTCCCTACAGTCAAATTTCTGTCAGACACAGGTCACAGTAACTCAGCCTCTACCTTCTGGGCACAAGTAAATGGCAACTGGTATCCTGTACACAGGAATAACCTGAGCTGCCAGCAGAGCAAGGGTACTTTCTGAGGGATTACTGTGTGAGCATCCTTACTACTCAGTACAGACAAGTCTGGTGTTTTTAACTATTTCTGGAACAGTGGGAAAGGAAGCTGTATGACCACACAGCCTTAGAAGCCAGCTGAGGGCATGGCATGCATTTTAAGAAGCAACTGATCTCTTTGGAGGAATTCAGCTACTCTCCCCTCGCTATCGCCTCCATTCCAGTCCAAGACTCTCATTCAAGACAAATTTCATTCACACTGCTTTTTGGGGTGAATTGAATAAAACACATAGTTCTCATTAGCACAAGACCAGGTTTTGCAATTTGATCCTATAGCTTCAAAATAATGTGGTTATGGGCTCTGCTCCACCTTCAGAGGAGCTGAGTTTTTCCCCTCAGAAATCATCCCAGCTTGTTCTTTGCACTTTCCCTGCAATGTGCACTCCTTACCATCCCTGTGTGCCCAGGACAGCCATCACTAAAACATACTACTTCAGTGATGATAATATAAAGGATTTGTAAGTATGTCACCATCATCTCCATCTGCTGTATGACTTTCCAAAATGCTAGGAGCTATATGACATCAGGACTTGTTTGCCACATAACATTTCATTTAAATTATTGCATAAAATCACAATCCATTCCATTTAAAAGTAATCATACCTGTTTTTCGAGGAGCATTAAAACTGCCTTTTATAAATGGAAAGCTAAAACAAAACCCCATACAACAGTAATTTGCAAACCCTTGTAATGAAAAACACAGGTGAGGTAACCTTAAACACACAGGAGCAGACATCATTCCTCTGTGTTATCAAACACTGCGCTTCTGTAAGCCCTGACATACAGCACAGAGGTCTGTAAGGCACCTTGACATAACTGCTCTGTTACAAGGACACAGGGGTTTCTTTCAACTTACATCTTTCTGATTGGAGTGGAAAAACCTGAGTGCAAAATTGCAGGATTGGGATGCAGCAGCGTAATGGCCCAGCGACTCTGCATAGCGCGTCAGAAGATAGCTGCAACACAACACAGCGCAAGTCAAACATCGGCACACAGCTCTGGGGAACCCTCAGCTTCCAACACAGCGCTGAACAGAGAACTGCAGCACCGTTCAGCTTTAATGAGAAGTCTGGAGATTTAACAGATGGCAATATTAATAATAACATTTCAGCTTTTAACAGTAATGGAAAAAATTCTTAATTTAAAAGAAAAAATAGTAGTAGGGGCTTGGAGTTCCTCTATCCACCTTGTTATGGGTGGAAGAGCTTTGCTTAGTTAGATACCCACAAACACCTAAGCAAGGCAGAGCCATTTGATATGTTTATTTTGCTCAGCTGTGCTGAGCAATGACACAGGTCAGAAAAGCAAGCTATGACTGGAATAAAGATATAAGTTTAACAAACTTCTTTCAGATTCCCTTTAGTCAATACTCCAAAAACCCAAAATTGATCAAAAAAATCCCACAGGAAACATACTCCAAAAGAAGTGGTGCTTAATAGAGTAGAAGTATCTCACCAAATTCCAAAACACTTTGACATAACACCATATAAAAATGTGGTAATCTGCTAACTTTCAGCAGCAAAGGAAAGCGAAGATCTCGGGACTAGTTACTGGAGGGTCACCATCACCAATTATTCTCAGTATATACTACCCACCCGATGGTGTCGTGCTGGATGTGTTTCGCATCAAGGCTGGAATAGAGCTCTGTCACGGGTTCGAATGCACCCAGCCTGCAGTATATTCGAATGAGCAGCAATTTAAACTGAGCGTTAGAAGGACTATGAGACAACCCTTCTTCTAAGAGAGTCAGGCACTGCCACACAGCCATCTCTTCACCTGGTGACAAAGACAAAACACACAGAGAGAGAGGCACTGAACACTGACAGCATAATTCACTTCGGCCTTGAAGCTTCTGTCCTCAAGTTACACACCTCTCAAAATGATCCCACGCACTTCAACATGCAGATGGCATCCACGCTGCTGCCCTTACAACATAGCACCCATCCCAGCATTACAGCTGCTCTCTGAGGGAAAGGTGGAACAATAACCCTTCACAGGGAATATCTAGCTCACATTTGTACAGAGCATAGCACTCACACATGGGCCCACTGCAAAAGAAGTGCAGTTCCCTGTTGAGTCCTGGACTGTTGAGGATTTCTAGCTCACACACACAGAGCATTCCCAAGCATTCCTATCCCAGAGAGCAGCACAGAGCCAGGAATTCAAGAGCCTGAGCTCCACCAGTGACCTGCCAGCAACCTGACAATGGATTTACTCAGGTTAAAGACTAAATCTTCCCTGGGAGCAGGAATACAAACAGTGCCCATGGACAACCACCACTGCAGACTGACTCTGTGGGATTAGGAGATTAACAGGCAGAGCAGATGTGGAGTACAGGAATACTCAAGACAGCAGGTACTCAACAGGTCTAGAAACAGGGGATCCAAAAGACAAAGTATGTCAGGGAGGGAAAGGAACACTCTCAAAACACCTCTGATATCAGAAGTGAATTGTCAGCAGAACTCATGCAAAGGGAGAAAAAGTATTATCTACATGGGAAACTCAGAACAAGTTTCTGAAGACAGCCAGCACTGAGCTGCAAGAGTTACCAGCAAAGCTCTGCCAGGACTTCCAGGAATTAATCAGAAAAACTAAATCCCTTTGAAGGTCAGTGAGGTTCATATCAAACACCAACTGAATAGAGGGACTTCTGAAATGCCTCATATTGAGAAAAAAAACAGAAAGCTATGGGTCTAACAAGCCACACCAGGTACACACTGGCCACAGGGACACAGTCTCCCTACCACAAAAATCCAGAATGATACTAAGCAAGACGGGGTTCTAATAACATACCTTCTAGCCACAGATCGAGCAGCAGGTGGACTGCAAGCAGGCAGTAATAATCTGAAAACTGCAATTCAGTTTTTAAACAAGATTTACCTAAAATGAAGAAAAAAAAAAGAAAAAAGTTACCCCTGAATTACTCCAGTGCTGTCAGCTGTTTCTCACCTCGTCAGCATCATCAAATGACACAGCTATCTGGCAGATGATAACTACAGCTTAATTTATAAAATCCAGAGCTCTCTTAAAAACAGAAACAATTGCATACATGCTGCAAATGTTCATCATACAAGTGGAACTTTGGGCTACTTCATGTGTTGACACCTGCTAGAGGAAGAAAAAAACTCTCCTATAACTGCAAGATTTACAAATTAATAGTATTTGTCCTACGTAAACCAGTGATAAAGCCTGGCTTTGCTTAAAGGCACGGGCAATTTTACAAAGATACAATTGTACCACCCAAACTACCCAGGAAT
>NW_010290858.1:0-15672 GCF_000700745.2 Antrostomus carolinensis | reverse complement strand
AGGAATGCCTCATTTATCTTTAAGATAATACAACTGAAAAGAAACAAAATTAAAAGGAAATGGGTAATTCAGATATGCCCAAGGATATAATCCTAAAAGAGAAAGCAAAAGTATTATCTAGCAGCACCAATGGCAATAGCTGCCATCGTAGTTCCTGCTGCTCCTTCCTCCTGAAAAAGCTCTGAACTCCAGCCCATAAAAAGCTGCAAGTGAACTGCAACATTAATTTCAAGATTTTTCTCACCAAACTCCAACCCATGGCGGTATCTTAACATCAAGTCCCGGACCACAGTCAGCTTTTGCTTCTTATCCATGGCGTGATAGATACCGAGCAATCTCGAGAGCTGCACCACACACAAGTGCTGTTGCAGGGCTTTGATATCGGCTGGCAGTGCGATTTCACTCTCTGCTGTTGCAGACAGAGGGATTACTTCCAGCAACTGACTGATGAACTGAAAGAGAAACTCTGCTGTTAAATTCTGCAGGGTACTTGGGACTGCATGGATGGAAAGCATCATTTCCTCCCTCAAACCAAGCAAAAAAAAAAAAGCAAGGTGGAAATGTCAGTATCATCCCTGACGTCACACTGAGATCAGTGGCTCATGAGCTGCAGTATTTTATTTCATTTTTTTTTTTTGACAGGTGGTGAGCACAGAGCTCTGCTTGCAGCGTCCTAAATCACAGGCAAGTTTCCAATCCCTTGGCACACAAGGGAGTTCAAGCACCTGTTCACGCTCACAGTAATAACATACACAATTAGAATAATTAGTTACTGAAAGGCTTCACAGCAGGCTTTCAGGAAATAGTGCTTATGAACTACTAGTTGTTATATTTTCTCTCAACTCTGAAGTAATGCACTGTACTCAGTGAGGTCATCATCTTTGATTAATTATTTTTTTGAGTTAAGTTGTAAGAAAAGCAGCTTCTCATTGTTTACAAATTTAATAGCAGGCAGCAGACTTCTCACAACATGCAGCCAGGGCTGGACAGTAGGTTTTTTGTTGCCCTAAAATCCAACAGTGTTTACAAACTTAAAACTGAGTTAAAGCCAATGAATTCAGCTTTACAACATTTGGTCTTGAAACACAAGAACTGCATCAAGTGCATGGCCAAGGAAAAAAGCACGACGACTGCATAGGAGGAACACAGCACCACGCACACAAACTCCAGTTCTCCCACAGACTTTGACAAAGACTGTGTTGACAAATCTTTTCAGTCTCAGAGTTTGCCAAGCTGGGCAAGGTCAACCAAATCACTAGGTTGCATATGCTAATTTACACCTCTAGGAAGTCAGATGATGTCATGAAAATTATTTCTGGAATGGCCATGGGTCTAGTGGCCCAGCAAGATCATCACATTCTCAGCTACTGAACTGGACCACAATCCAGAAATTTCAAAAGACAAAAAAGACCCACTCAGGTGTGTATCGCCTCAGTGGACCCTGCTCCTGTACCGAGGATACCACAACCTTCAGCACCTTTTGCTGTGAAACAAGAATAAACCTCAACCAATCTATAAATATTTTCTTTAAGTAACTTCAACTTTCAGATTTCCAAAACACATCAGCACTTTTAGCATCACTAACCCTCCTCAGCTACACGTCTCCTTGACTAAAACTGCTGCAGACACATGCTTCAGAGATGACGGCCAGAAGAAAGCCATGCACTGGAGAGACCTTCTAATCTGCCAGTATGACTCAATGACACATGCACTAAATCAGCAGCAGTTTTAAGGCCAACCAGAAAATTTTAGAGAATTTATTTGAAGTCATGGTTTTAAAAGAACTGTGACAAAACTCTAGCCTCAACTATGATTTTAAAATACCATTCTCTCTGCTCCACGTTTTGAATTTGTTTCCTGGAAAGTTAGGATTAAATCTGTTCAGTGTTTCAGGACTTCAGAGTTACTTTGCAATGGTATCACCATTTCCAGAACCGTGAGTTAAATATCCTACTGATCACATCTGTTGCCAGTGGAGTAAGAACACACCTTTTAACATAAAACATCAGCAGCAACCCATACATGCCAGAGCCACCATTCTCCTTATCGGTGAGGCTGTGGGAAGAGCTTGCATTAGAAGTCAAAAAAATACTTTAATAAACTAACAAAACACCACCACTATCTACACTTTGTTTACAAACATTTTATCAACAGCCTCTGGCTGATCCAGGATTAGCCCTTCTGGGGTCTGATAATTTTACACAATGGCTTAGAAAAACAATGGGGTGAGTGACAGGATTCCCAGCTGCTGAAGTCATTCCACAAGCTGCTCATGACTCTGCACAAACAATCTTTTCAGTTAAAGAAAGAGATTCTGGACAAGTTGCCATATAGGTCTCTCGGTCACTCCTTGATGAGTATCAATGTGTCTGTTCTCTAGTACTGCAGCAGAGCCAAGCAAGACATCTGTGTGACACTGCCTGCACTGGATGAGGGATCTCATCATCGGGTGAGATTTTTCCCATCAAATATATATATTTTAATGGGAAAAACAAGTGATGAGTGGGAAGGGAAAAAGGAAGATGTCTTTGTAAAACAAAAGTCAAAGCACACAGCAATGAGAACTGCAAATGAATGAACAGGGTGGTCTTTCTCTTTACTGTTTTCACATTACTCCATGTTGTAAACTGGGATCTATAAATAAAAGTGATGAGACATTACTCATTTAAAAATCAGCTCATCAGGTAGCTTATCAATTGATCTACAATTCCGAGGGAGCTTCTCCTTACAAGATGCAAGCTTGCATCTTGTAACTTTCATCAGCATTACAAGCTTTTAATTTTTGATCCAAGAATTCAACCAAGACCATCTCAAATCACCCTGACACCTTGAAATCATAATAAAAAAGCCAAATAAATACTGTATCTGGGTCTGAGATTCTGCAGGATCAAACTTAGTTTTTAGTCTCCAGTTAAAATCCTCTGCTCAGTGAATTCAGATGTTCATTATATTTTCCGCAGTGCAAAGAGTTTTCTGAATTTCAAACAGAATGGAAAAATTTGATGTTTCCAGTCTTTTAATATGATAAAGGGACCAGAGTGCAACAGGCGCTGCCATTCCTGCCACCAATTCTTTATCTTTCCTTACCTTTGTGTAGTGGCTGGATGGGAGGAGATCCACAAATACTTTGAGATCAGTAAAACAGCAGGGTTTGTCCCCAAATTTTTTGAAGTATTGGAACATTAATTCTTCTGGATCACCTAGGAAAAAAGCCAGTTCATCTTTTCAATATGCTCTATTAAAAGTTGAATCTTTAAAGTCATTATGAGCAATCTTTGTCGCCTTTTTTTTTTTTTCCTCCCCTCTGAGATTACATAGTGATTTAGAAAACGGATAGCAGCACTACTGCAGATTTTAACAGAGGCTCAATGTCTTTGGTAACCAAGGACACACAAAAAAAAAACCCCCCCCAAGAGCTTCATTCAAGCTACTCTGGCAGATAAGAGCTCAGCATAACAGGCATGCATACACAGCTTCCCCTTATCTAACAGTAACTTATTTTTGGATGGAAATACAAAGGAAACTAGTAAGCAGCACAGATGTTTCTCTAATCACATTCTCTCCTTCACCAATTCCCTAAATGCGATTTTTAAATGCAAGTTTTCAAAAAGCAAAACCTGTTACAACTGCCAAAAAACTGAAATGAAAAACCACCCAGAGATTAGAGCGTAACAGCAGGACTTTCTACAGAAGCATCAGAAATGCACTGATTCATTAGGATGTCAGCAACTGTAAGCTCCCAGATCCCACAGGTCCTTTCAAAAGTTTCCCTCCTTGCTTTTACAAGCCCTGGAGCAGTCTGGCAATACCTGCCTTTCTTCAAGGCTCATCTTCTAATGCTTTCAAAATGCTTTACATATAGACAACAGCATGTACATTTTCATAACAGACTCTGTATTTACCTCAGTGATTTAGCAAAGAGCTTGTTCCAAGTTTGTGTTCTCTCTAAAAGATTCATTTATCATCCACTTAGTGGCTCTTACCTAGTTTATATTCATCATTACAACCTCGGTATCGCAAACGTCTGATCAGCTCCAGTTTAGCTAAATATGGTCCCCGAAGTGGCCGAGAGCTCTTAGATTCTTCTGTTATCCTCTCTTCTATAAACTTCACAGCTTGCTCTATAGAATAGTGTACTTCTCCTTCCAAAGAGCTGTGCAATTAAAGAGACAAAAGGTTCTTTGATTTTTCCCATTGCTATGGCATTGGTAACACATGCTCAGCATACTCCCAGGATACTCTTCAGGAAATCTGGCATGACGGATTCTCTAAATCACCATGAAAAATATGAACTGGAAGAGTTCTATAGCATACAAACCACTATTTACACAGCTGCTTCCAATAAACTACTGCCAGCCTCCAAAACAAAGTAGGGAGAACACATCATTTGGGGTCTGATATCAAGAAGTCAAAGACACAGACAGTGCTGTATTCAATACATGAATTCAAACAATTTCCTGTAGCACAAAGGAGAGACAAATCCAGGGCAAAACTGTTAACTTACTGCTCTTCTTCTGGTGGAGGTGTCCAGGATTCATCAATGAGTTGGAACACTGAATCAAAGTAAGTTATATAAAACTGCCAATCATCTGAGCTGAAACAAAAATCAGGCACAGAACAAAGGTTAGGGAATTGTCAAAACAGTAACTCACTTCTAAAACTGCACTCCTTGCAGAAGCTGAATTTAAAGAATGGCACACTCATACTACAGGAAAAAACAACTGTAATAAGAATAATTTCTCCTTGAAAAGGTCTCACATCTTAAGAACACTATCATCCTGAACTTCCTGAAACATACTAAAGGAAACAATTTCAATACAGAATTGATGCAAGCTACAAATTCTCCTCTTAACATTTACATTCCAATCAGAGCTCATGAATATCCCCACAAAATGCTAAGGCAGAAGTTTCTCCTGCCCATGTTCAGAGCAATTTAATAGTGTCGAACAGGAGATGCCAAATACAGAGAGGTAAAACTGAAAATGGCCTTATATTAGTTCTACACATGGCCAGTGTTGTGTTCAAGTGTTCTGTAAAGCTGATGATTATTTTCTTTGTTTTTTCCCACTACAAATATAATTAACAAATATCAAATACCAAGAACAACTTCTCTAGAGAATAAATATTTGCTGTCCCCAGTAGACGCAGACAGAACCTTCTAATCTTCAAGCCTCTGTATTTAACTTATATTTAAGATCAGGGCACAGCTAAATACAAAAAGCAAACAACAAATCTCTCTTGACAGTTCCAAGAGATAGATTTATCACACTCGTATGCTCTCTCCTGACACATCTGTTCAAAGCATTACATGCATTTCCCAGTACGAAGTCTGGCCAAGCGAGACAAGTGAAGCTCCAGAAAATTATATGTAAATGTAGTTCTCCTCTCCCACCATGAAAGTCAGAGCTGGACAACCAGCACAGCCTTCAGAAATAAGGAGGTAAATAAAATTTTATAGCATTCATGTGTCACTAAAGTCAGCCTTCAAAAAGAAGCAACTACAGTCCTGACACTGACTCTCCCTGTGACCTTCACCATGTCCCTTTAACACTCTATTCTGCTGCCCTTTCCTCAGGCTTTGGAGCGTAAATGTTTGGAAAGGCTTTGAGATCCTCTGACGTTCTTCTATTTTAACCATCACTTACAAAAGCCACTAAACAAGGCAATTCACAACCAGATCAGAATTTTTCTTCAGTTTTTTTAGTAGGACTGCAGAAATATCATCTCACTTTTTCAGCAGCAGCCTTCTCGACAGCGCGTTGCACTCTGGCCACCTACACAGCTTCTTGTACATTGCCATACACTTGTTCTCACGGCTTTGGAGCTCACTTGTCAGCTTCTCTAAATTAAAAACAGAAGGGCAAGTTTATTTAATCAATGCATTTCCTTCTCTACTTTTTGCACAAAGCTTCTTATTATAGCCAAAGTTGCAAACCAGTAAGTGTAAGAGAAGAGAGGCCCTTGAAGGATAGAAAGGACAGATTTGCTATGGAAACTTCCACATCCCAATTCCTTAAAACTGCAAAAGCATTTTAATCACCAGAAAGAGTCCACAAAAATGTAAAATATTAGGGAACCACTTTTAAGTATTTTTTTTAAGATGGCAGCTACAACAAACTACCATGCTATCAATTTAGTGCTGCTAAGCATAGTGCTGCAAAGTTCAGCACTGAATAACACTTAAATGCAATAAACACCTGGGTAAAGCCAGGCTGCACAAGAGCACCTCCAGAATTTGCATCCATTTTTGCATCTGGTGCTACAAGTCAGGCTTCTTACAGCTTTTTGGTTTTGTAACCAGTGGACAAGTCTGAAGCAAAGGAGAACTGCTGTTCCTCCACACAACTGTGATTATTAATTGACAGAATAAGTTACCTCCTAGTTTTCCTCTCACAACATCCAAGGCTTCCTTATACTTCTCCAAACGTTCCAGAATCATGTAGTATAGTTCAACCTTAAAAGAAAGATTAGACTGCAATGAAATTTGCTAGTAAAACAATACACAGGTGTGCCAAGAAATGAAGTGGCTTGTGTCACTGTCATTAGAAATAGGAGATAGGACTGCAAGGCTATCTTTAGTGTCCCAGAGGGTGTAACACTCAGGAATTTAGGTCTTTTCTCCATTCTCAGTCCTGAAGTTTCTCCTGGGGCCTCCCACGGAGCAAACCCAAGAACTTCATCAGTCAAATCAAATGCTAAAAAACTTTCTTGGTCACACTCTTCCAAATCCCCCTCAACCCTCTGCTCTTGGTTATCCTTCTGTCCTGCTACATTCGCATTTACTTCTGGAACACTATTGATTATTTTCTTGGAAAACTGTTAAAATAATCAATTTCCTTTAACAGTGCATTCCCTGTGTCAAACATGTTCAATCAAGTTTAAAGTATCTGCAAGTCTTACTTCAGCCTCAGCTTCAATCTTATCCTCTTTCACCATTTTTTCCACCATTCTCTCAGCTAGTGGCAAAAACATCGTCTTTGAGAGGTTTTCATCCTGTGCTGAAATGGACTAAGGGAGAGAAGAATTATTGTAACAGCTCATCAACTTTTTGTGTTGCCCCACCCACTGCTTTTTTCACATTGGAAGAGGAAAAAAACAAAACAAACCAAAGAGGTACTTCAATCCCTCCAAAACCACACATACAGAGCTGCCACCTGTCATGTGCAGGGAGCAAAAGGCAGCAATAAAACTGCTGATATCCTGAAAAGCTCACTCTTGGTTACACTGTCCAGACACTCATGCATCTAGGTCTACAATATCCGTGGCAAGTAACGCGTTGCAAGAACATGTTTATGATTTCCATGTATTTCCATGTTTATGTATTTCCACAGTATTTTAAAGAATGTGATTCATGCCTCCGTGCTTATTTTTTGCTTGGCCAACACTCAGGTTGTCTGATTAGTGCCTGAATCTGCTATCTCAGCTAACAGCAGCACAGCTGATCTGTCTATTCCTGCAGACTTTCTGCAGTCTTAAAGATATGCTAGGTCCAGAGCTCTCATTTATTTCCTCCTAGAGCATTTATAACCTAGTTACAGAGAGGAACAGTTCTGCCTAAGGAGCTGCAGATATGTGAGGATTTATTCATTAGCTCTCTAACTAAACAGCCAGTAGGACACCAGTCCAGGTAAGAGAATAATTGAAGTTGCATAAATGTGGCAAGGCAGACCAGTTAAGTTGCATTATAAAAACACTGCAGCATTCACATTGAACTACATCAATAATGCTGCTTACGGAGGGCTTGGTTCTTCTCCCAGCATCACAGAGAAACAGTTAAAACAGACATTTGACTTAAAATATCTCCAGTCTCTTCACTTGGAACATTTCTATGTTTGCACTATACCTGCAGCAGAAGTCAAACTCGTTTGCAACAGTGCACGTACCTGCATAATTAAGCTCATCACAGACCAAAAATAGTATGGATTTTTGGGTACAATCTTATAAAGTGCCATTCCAGCCTGAAAAACATAAGACAAAGTTTAATCATTCCTGAAACGTATCTGTTTATGAACTCTCATGACAGACAACGCAAGCTAAGCGGCAATGATGGCAGCAGACCACACAGAATTAGCGACTAGTTGGATTTTTATCAACCCGTGAGTCGTTCCATCCTGAAGAAGAAAATAGAGGGTGAAAATATTTCAAAGATCAAGTACTTGGTGTAGGTCTGACAAGGAACGTGCTCGACGTGCAGGTACGATTGCCTATAGAGATAACAGCTTCAATTAGAAGTGGTACCTACATCAGGAAGCAGAAGACTTATTCTTTAGGAGTGAGGGGGCTATTTTCACTGCTGATTTTCACCAGCATGCTCAATCAGTGCTACAAGGCACTTCAAACCACGTGCCTCCCTTCAACTGCCCTTCAACACCCATTTCATACGTGCACATACTCAGATATCCAAAACATGAGGTCACCGACACGTGCAAAGCGGTGCTTAAGCAAAGGCTGAGCTGAAAGTTTGGCTGTTTCAAAGCAGTGCCAAAGTATTCAAGATTCTCTAGCCTTACACAGAAACAGTTATTCACATATTTCTCTCATGGATTTCCAGTGTCAATATATAATGAAGGACATCACTTTTACCCACACAAAATCTGTAATTAATTTGAAGAAACCACACATAACACAGTCTACTACCACAGACGGACTTTTGTGCCGACTGCCTGACTGCAGTCACAGTTTGCATTTTCCAGGACTTCCAGCTGAAATACCCCAGAACACAGGACGCTGAGGTTTATTTTCACTCTCCAATCAGTTAGAATCCACGCACTCTGCATCTCTAAGTTCTTAGGCCAGTTTGGAACACCCTACTCTATGACAACGTCTGGATAACTTAACTAGATACACATTTGTATGACATTTTAAACATACCAAAGGTCAGATAAATGTTAAATGTAGTTATCTGTGCAAGAATGGCATTTTTTCCACTCATGGTTGTAGACAGGAGTTCAATTAACATACAGGCACGTCTCTGAAGTTTAGATTGTCATGTGAGGCTTGTAATTGCATGTACATTAATAATTTAGCCCCTATCTACAGCTTGAACTCAAACAGCATACCAGTTGGGCTACAATGGAGAGTAACACTGCCGCTCAACACATTCTTTTAGTTATTTAAATCAAATTTGTACAAAAATTCGAGTCACTTTAACAGAGTGGGAATGAGAGGGAGTTTGGGACTCATTTACTTGGCTCTCCGAGCTTTATTATACAACAGAGCGAGTGTACATGCTTTGAATAGAATCTTCCATTTATAGGCATTCTCCAGGCACCTAATTTGGAAGAGATGAAAACAAAACTAACCAGCATGACACTGTTCTGCCAACTGAGAAGAAAGATGTACTTAAAGGAAGTGCTTTTTAGTTTTTCTTCAGGGAATTACAATCAGTACAAGTCTGGTTGTATGTTAAGATTCCAGAGGTAAGAGCATGGAAAAAATTACTCTTCCCAAAGATAACAGCAAACTAAGGAGTAAATCAAGTCTCAAAACATGGATCAAAAGACCGTGCTACATCTTCTTGTATCTATTCCAGAATTCCTTTATAAAACACCACCTCATATGTAACCACCATACTTTTCAAGGTAGATTGACAAAAACCTCCCAAAGTAACCCACATACTCTATCAGACCAGATATGCAAACAAAAGGCACAGTTGTCCTATCCCATGGTAAGGAAAAGAAAACATTTGTCTTCAGATAACCCACCCCCTATTTAACTGTTATTTAACAGTCTTCTCGGCCTTTCTGTAAAAACTAACACAGAGTTTAACTTCTGCATTAACCCTTCTGGAAGATTACATAGAATATGAACAGGCATTAACAGTTACACATGTAGAAAAAGACACCTTAAATGACCAGAACACAAATTGTTGATATTACCTGTTGCATCTTCTTGTATTCTCCAACCCTGGCATAGGCCATGAAGAGATGAGAGTGATACTCTTCGCTGTTGGGAACCTTCTTTACAGCTGCCTCGTAAAGTTTAGTTACCAGTTCCGCTAAACCAAAACCAGATGCTTGAGTTAAGACAAATTTGGGAATAATTTTAAAGCACAGCTACCTAAAGATAGCATCAGTAATACTCTGAGCAGTAATCTAATTACACTCATCAACCACAGAAATCGTCCTCTCTCCCCCAAGACCCCAAGCACTACAAACATTAGGGAAAGGAAGAAAGTGCTTAAAAAAACCCAAACAAACCAACCTCAAAAGAGAGTTAATGGCAACAACTGAACTGCTCAGAAGCACTTTTTCTTAAAAAAAAAGTCTTTTTCTTAAGGAAGTTTATCTGTTCTGGAGTGTTAAACTGAATGAAGATTTCAAATCCTGGCAGAAATGACTGCTCCACATGAATTATGTATCAAAACACAGAACATTTTCAGAGCCCAATATCAAATCAGTTACTTTTATTGCAGGTTTACATTTTTTTAACATTTTTTTATGTTAGTCATATCCTGTTACTTCCCAATTGCCTATTTTAGTACTCCAAACAAGTCAAATACTTCACACTATACTTTTTATTAACAAAAGTCTATCATGACTAAATACTTGTGATATTATAATATGCAAAAATTCCTTACATTTTCACCTTTCCAGATCTTTTTTCCTTATGCATACAATCATATCTCAGAACAGTATGTAATTTGTCTTTCATATATTTTACATATCCTCGACACACATACATAAAACATCTAATTACAACTTTCTTGCAGGACCAAAAGTGGAAGTGCCTAACACCTACTATTTCCTTTCTGAGTTATAAACCTAAAAGTTCGAAATCTGAGCTTAATGCTTAGGCAGGTTGTTTACAATCACAGAAAGGCCTGGGACATTTTTAGGGGTTTGTTTATGTTGAAGTCACACATACACACAAAAATTTTGTATTATTCAAGAAACAATGTTTTAATTCCACATATACATACACACACACATAAAAAAAATAACCTAGAGGAGCATAAGCAATTGCTGTATTGCAGACTGATACCAAATACCCATTTCCACAAAAGTTGTTTCAACCCATTGTCATTGTTCCAGCAATTCAAGAATAAGGTTGCTACCACCACCCAGAACCACAAGAAGCTGCCAGAAACAACAACTGTTTAGAGCTGTAGATAAGCAGTATATAAGGTCTGGCTTCTTTCAGGAAAGCACAGGCAATTTTACCCCATCACTCAAATATCTGTGATTTACTATTTTTTAAATACAGTATCCCTACCAGGAACCAAACTGAAAAAGCAAATGCGGTCAAACTGAGAGGCCAGAGTTTCACTTCTGTTTGTCACACAGCTTCTTGAAGCCTGAACCCCTCGACTACAGTCTCACAGCGTTAAGCACACCCCAAACCACAAACCATGTGATTTGTCATCTCTACCACATATACTGACAACAAATTCCAGTAGCTTTCATTTAAAAAAACCAAAGTGAACTCATAGGCTGATCATGACGGATGATGATGATTAGTGTGCTGCTCATTTAAGACCTGTGTACACAATAATCTTAATGAGAGAAGCCTAAACAACATTCTTTATGGTGATCACCAGTGCCTTAAAGTCGTTTATAACAGGCATCACTGACATTCTGCAAGTCTCTTAATGACATGTCTGTAAGCGAGCCCTGGACTTTGCGCGTTTCCCATGAGATGGTGGGTTACATACACTTCTGGAAGAAGGTAAATAGTTTTTTAAGAGGAGCAAAGGAAAAAGCTTACGTCTGTGCATTTCCCGGTAAAGAATAGTTAGTGCTTGCAAGGAATTATCATCTGTGGGTTCAAGTGCTGCTACTTCTTGTGCCAGAGCATACGCTTCATCTTGCTTACCAGTTCTCTGCAAGCCAATTGCCTTTAGAACCTATTGACACAACACAGAGGCAGCTGTTAGAAACAGTGTGAACAGTTAGAAACCAGTGGAAATCCTCTCATTCCTGGTGAGGAGAGGCTTTTGCCACTTCATTACTTCTACAGAATTTCCAAGTTTTATCAAGCTTCTAATCCATAAGGGTGTAGAGGAAAACTTCCAAATGCAAGCTGCACAAATACTGGGGCTTTGCATTTCTTAATGAACACGGAAGCCGCTCTAAGGCATCAGCTGCTGCTCAGTTTTCCCTACCTGCAGACTGCAAACTGACCAGTCCTGCCAACTCACATTTATATCTTTCAATAACTGGCCAGAGAGAACTGACATAAATGAGATTCAGGTCAATGACAGGCAGTTCAGCTTGGAAAGCTTTCAAAATGGAGAAGTGGTGTGAACTGTAGAGGAAAACCCATGGGGGAAAGAGAAAAGTAGAGAGTCACATGTTCAGAAAAGTGAGGAACAGAACTCCTTTCCTTCAACAGGGGCACAGCAAGGAGAGCAGAAGAGCAAATGCTTCCAAAACCACTTTGTTATGTTTTACTAAGGGCTACACCGCCCAAGGAAACATTTTGGTCCAAACTACTACAGAGAAGTCTCTCAAACCAACATCTAGAAGAGGCATTTTTAAGGCATAGCCCATGTGCCTACCTGTAGCTCTACCAGGGAGATAGACAATTAACTCAGATGTAACCAATTACACTCCGGTCATTAGAGGCACCTCACCAAGAGGATCCATACAGGTTTTCATGCTAACACAATACTGTATCAATCAGAACAGCCTGAGATGTTGCAGAGGGTTCAGAAAACCCCGTGGTCTCTGGAAGATGACGGACACTGCTGGAAAGGCACAGCGAGACGCTCCAAGGCTCAGAGCTGCGCTCCCCAAACGAGGTCAGTGTGCAGCACTCACTCACCTTCGCACAGTGAAGATCCTTGTGTTTTTTCAGCAGTTTATCCGCTTGCTGGATTGCCATTTTATTATTGCCATTATCGAGATAATCTGCAGAAAGAAGAACAACATATATAGTATTAGACCAGAACACAAAACCATTCTGGAAAGCTACCTCTAATTTTACCGTGGAGTATGTGCTGTCAGGCCAGCAGTGCAAACTGCATTTTCCTTGTACAATTACTACTAAGCCAAACATTCAGGAAACGTGTCATTTTGTAGGTGAAGTATTCATCTCGCTGTACTGGTTTTAGTCATTCAAACAAACAAGCTTTTGTAATTACTCCCCATAGATCATTACAGCAACAAAAGAGACGTATAATAGAGAGGGTTCTGCAGCAACAGCTCTTTGCTCGCAACGGAGCTTATGTTCTTTGCTTCAGTAAAAGTAGAAATTAATTTGGTGTGCCTTTGGGAGACTTTCAGTGACTTTTAACAGGCAGGTTAGAAACTAAGCACTCACAATCTATCACAGCACTAAGTGATCTCACTTGTCTGCATGATCCATACTTCAGGTAGAGCAAATGTGTCCTCTAACAGAGGTACCACCATGCTTTCACCAGACTGGATTTAAAGACAAAAAAGTTCTATTTCCAAGGGGAACATCGTACTATCCAGTAAAACTCCTGTTTCAAGACCATTTTCTCCTTTTTTCAGATCAGGTGAAAATTATAATTATAATTTTCATTTCACCTCATCATGTTATTAGACAATTACAAACAAGTAATTTTTGATTAGAACATGATCCCCATATGCTTCCCCTTCCTCAAAAATAAATTAATTAATACTTACTAAGCAAAATCAATACTTGCTAATCAAAACCTAGCAGAAAAGTTTAGCTGGACTTGACATGCCAACAGGGAAGGGTCTGCTCACACTGTCCTGACCTCTCCCCTACCAAACTGTGAACAGAGCTAACGACAGTTAATTGAAATTTTATTACACATCTTTTTCTCGTCGAGACTGTAGTTCTCATTATGAGAGAACTCTTTTACCAAGTAGAGAGATGACCTTTGGTAATTCCTCGGTATATGGTACAAAGTGTGCATCTATACTAATGAGATTTATATTCGGCAGCTTTAACATTTGCTTCCATGCCCGAATAAGTGCTGCAGATTTAAACCAGAGCTAATTGGGCTCCCGAGACCACACAGGCCAAACCTCAAACGAAGCAGCCTTCTCACACCAAACAAAACAGAACACTGCTGCACGAAATAGAGTTTGAAACTGCAATACCTTGTCTTTACATGGGTTAGATGGGCATTTTAACTTACAAAAACCTGGGCATCGCCTTTAATGTTAAAACTCAAGCAGGGATTTCTCAATGAGGAGGTTTCAAAACTGCAACAGAACATCCTGGGGAATCTCTTCGTCCACCAGCAGATGCTTTTTGATTAAACGATCTGTGTTGCACAGTTCACTTCCACACAAATTATCTGCCACACTGCACTGCTCTCTTGGATTGTTTAACAACCGTGGAGATAAGATCTCTGCTTTATGTCTCCTAAAGTAAATCAAATAAACCACAAACCTCTCTAAACTGCAGCAGAATAAAAAGATTGTATTTTGCTAACAACAAGTAAGTTTGTTGGAAGCCAAAGTAGTTGGCAACTTCCAAAGGAATTCAAGCTCAAGGAAAATAAACTGAAGCCTACATTAGCTGCAAGTCTGTAGGTGGAGATACTCAGCGGCTGGAAATGCAACACGTGAACCTTCAAGTGAAAGGAGAACAAATCAAGATGAAAGATAAACATAGCTGTCAAGGAACCCGAGTAACCAAGGCACGCGGCGCAAACTCCAAAGCGCTGGTTTAAGTCAAGAATTAGACCTTCGACCTCAGGCTTCACATCTCAAATCTATGACTTTTATGAAGTTGTGTGTTTATACACTTCATTTTGGGTTCTGCAGCACCAAATCCTGGGTTCCAATCTTACACTGCAGATAATCCTTTCTAGAACTAGCAGAAAGCATTTTTAAAGCTCTCTTCCCAACAGCTATACTCTCTGAAAAGAATACAATGAAATATTAACTCAACACCATCCGCTGTAATATCACCTGAAATTACCAAGCTTTTTCTTTTAAGAAGTTACACAGGTTATAACAGAAATAATTGCACATTAATACAAAATGGCAATCACAGCACGTACAGAAAACTGAGGAAAAAACCTTAAAATTAATACATAATGACAAAGTGCACAGCTGCACTCATCACTGTGCAATGAACTTTAAGACAGCTGTGTGTTTACACTTTTAATTAAGTAAAACTATCTTCCTCCATGTCACTGGAACCCATCAGGGATGCGAGTCTATGCCACCATCCTCACTGCCGGAGCAGCAAAGGACGTTCCCAAAGCCCGTTCATCCCAAACGGGGGCAGCTCTCCATGTCTGTAGGGAGAGATTTTTTTTTCCAGTGTTTAAAAAAAAGTTGATAACATTTTCTCAAATCTCTATTTAATCTTCAGTTTTTGTGACAAAATGATACCGTAGCCTGGGGAAGTGTTTTTCTTTTCTCTTTCTCTGCATTTGCATAAACAGAGCCAAGCTTGTCTACAATTCCTTAAGCAATCCCAATTGCACGTAATACCCTTGGAAAAAAATTCGGGACAGCTTAATACAAGAGGTTTCTTAACGAGACCGCTTCTTTCTAACGACTTCACTCTTCTCTCCCAATTAATTTTCATAACCCCGTAATTAGTCTGTGCCACAACACCTCAACGTAAAACTTTACAGTTTCCGTGACTGCTCTTTTTTATTCATTAACCCATTTCTAACTTCTCTGCAGCAGGAAACAAACGCCGACCGAACAGAAAGAGGCTGAGGAACCACCGGAGAGAGGTACCGGCTGGGATGGGAGCTGCCGCGCTCGCCCC
>NW_010290857.1:8011-9589 GCF_000700745.2 Antrostomus carolinensis | reverse complement strand
GATCCAGCGCTGAGTCAGCTCATGTGCTTTTGCCGGGAGAGTCGCTACATGGATCAGTGGGTTCCAGTGATCAACCTCCCCGAGCGGTGACCGTGCCGCCCCGAAAACGAACTCGACCCGATTGCACTGAAGTTTTGCAATACTTTAGCAGTTGCTCAGGAAGTAACTCCCCGCCCTGGCACGAGGAATACGTGGGAAGGGATGGGGGGGAGGAAAGAAAAGAAAAGAAAATTAAAAAAAAAACCCACCAACTAAACAACCAACCAACCAAGAAACCACCACAGCAAATAAAGCCCGAGAAATCAACCAAAAATAAATAAAAGCTAAAAGCAGTGTCAAAAGGGGGGGAGGCTGCAGTTGAACTATGTGTTGTGTGGGGCTGAAGAAGAAGACAAAGTGACTGGGGAGCGCTGGGGATGAGCGTGGAAGCCAAGTGGGAAGAGCAGCACCCACCTCGCTGGAGGAATGAGCCCGGGGTGCCGCGCCGCCGGCTGACTCACACCAAACATCCAACACCCCGCACAGGGTCTGGCTTTTTTTGATTATTATATTATTCTTTTTTAAAGTGCAACTTAACAGTTTCTGGTTTAAAAATACCTTAAAAGAGCAAAAAGGTTAGTGGCAACATTTTACAAACGATTTTATTGTATTTTTGGGATGTTAATTCTCAAGTTTTTATGCTAAGATATATAATAAGTTATTTTATGGTATTGATGAAAAAGAAAATTATTTATACTGGGAGCTTTGAGAACCAGAATGCCCTTAAGCAGTTGGGCTGCAACCACACATCTTCTAACAGTTGGCTGTTCAAAAGCAGCGGCGTTAATCAAACTGTTTGAAATTGGATAGTGTTTTGTTTTTCAGGGTTTTGGGGTTTTTTTTTTTTCTTTGAAATAAAGTTTAAACTCCAACTCTCTGGCCTGGGTTTTTATTTTCTCACCCCTTTCATTAGTGTACAGGCAAAAGGGTTCATTTGGCAGCTGCTTCCTTGTCCTGGCCATGGGCAAGGTCCTGTTGTGCTGGTCCTGGGTGGTTTTATTCCTGGCTCCTCCCAGGCTATTAAATGAAAAAAGCAGCTGCTGTGCTGCAGGAAATGTTGGAAATGTTCTTTTTTTCTTGAATGCTGCCAGTTACCAGCACAGGTAAATTTTTTTTTTTAAAAAAAGGAAGCATTATTTTTGAGGCTTCTGCAGCACCAGAGCCTTCTTGGAAGCTGCGGAAACCCAGTTCCATGGAGGAAGAAAATGTGCCCTGATGTTTCCTCATCGTAGATTCTTCTGCACCATCGATGGCTGCAAATCCCCCCGGGTTTGTTCCCTGTACCCCCAGGGTTTGGGGGTTTCTAGGTGCCAGGCTCCTCTTTCCATTCCACATTGCACAGAGCAGGGTGTCACTTTGTCCCCAGCCCCGGCAGGATCGGTGCCTCCGGCGAGGCCAGACCAGTTCTCCCGCTCGCCGGACGCGCGGCGCGGCACGCTCTGGCACGAGGCCGCCTGTCCCATCCCATGTGGGGCTGTCAGGCCACGTCACCGGCCTCGTGCCACGGCTGGCGTGTAGCTCAGGAACTGGCAGGACCCC
>NW_010290857.1:5481-7656 GCF_000700745.2 Antrostomus carolinensis | reverse complement strand
GATTCTGTGATATTGAGGAAAAAATTTAACCACATCTGACCTAAAAACCAAGAACACAAGAACAATTTGGAGATACTTTACCCCCTTTGCCGTCGGACACCAGACACCGTTGCTCTTCCCTTAGTGTGTAACAGAGGGTGGGTGGATCAACCACATTTTGGGAATTAAAATTAATTTTAATTATTATTAAAATTAATTTTAATTATTTGCTGTTTCATTGAGCTCAAACTTGATCCAACCTCATGAGCCCCTGGTTTCTCTCAGTGTCCCACCCTGTCCCCACACTACAAACTGCCTGGCCAGGACCCATGGGTGACCCAGCAGGGACACGTGGCCCAACACATACCCATGCACCAAAATGCTCTTTTTTTCCCCCAAACCAGACAACTGGCAGGGGGGGATCCCCATCTGGTTATTTCCCCTCCCCACATGCTTCTGAGCACAGCTGGAGTTCTCTCCACAGTCTTGCACACCCAAACTCAGCTCATTAACTGTTTTTAACGAGTTATAAAATGATAGATGCAAACACAGTAATAAGAAATAAAAAATTACCATGGATCCACATTATTGTTTTTTAAACTGTCACTAGAAAAATATTCTAATTATCAAAATAATCTGCATGTAAGCACAGAATAACTACAGAATAATTTTCAGAAGAATTTTCAGAATAAGACAGAATAATTTTCTGTCAGTCTTGTAGGTCGATTTGTTAAAGCTTGTTAAACAAATATGTAATTTCTCAATGTGCATCAATAGCACGTATAGAATTTAATACAGAAATGAGGAATATGCAGCCTAAGACAGCAAATTACGAGAGGTTAATAAATTCTGTAACTATTGGTGGAGAAATGCACAGTTACAGCAGGTTGTAATTCAACCTCTGAACCCCCACGTTTGGAGCCAGCTGAAGTCAGCGTTATTTTCAATCCCTTCAAAGTTTTCTGTTAATATGCAATGTTTGTATAAATATACTAGGAAAGTTTATATATATATATGTATATACACACACACAGACACACACACACAGACACACACACACACACAGAAAGACTCTTTTATTATGTGTATATATATATATAAAATCACTTACTTGATGGAAAGGCTCTCCAATTATATCTGCATAACCACAATCTGGATAGAATTTGGCAATTTCCACCTCCTCCCCGCCCCCCAACTTTAAAAATGAATTTTAAAAAGAGCCAAATTTTGACTCCCTCCACAAAACATAATAGTGACTTGAAGGGATGGAACCATGCCTCCAGCTCAGCACACAGCCAGGGTAGAGTTAAAAAGAAAACCCCCCAAACTTGCAGCTTTTGCTTCTCCTGACTGGTTGTTTTGTTTTTTGTTTTTTTTTTTTTTATATACTAACATAGATTTTTAATTAGAGAAGAAAATGCAGAGAAGCAGAATCCAAGCTGAAAATTCAGCTTTTTCAACTCCTTTGAAAAAACAGGAAAATAAATCTGCAGATCTCTGAGGGTTGACACTTTAGGTTTGACATTTAAAAACCCCTGTCCAGGGATGCAGCTGTAGGGCAGGCTGCAGGCACGGCTCCATGGACTTCACCAACACTTGCTACAATAATTTTCCAAGGTAGTTTTTTGGTAAATAATGCACTTTTAAATGTGTCTGTGTATAAACACACGCTACCAGCACAGCTACGCCCCACCCCTCATGTACAGCATTAAAAAACAAAACAACATGTCAAATCAATGATGTTGAATCAGGTTTCTACACTTTTGCCTTTGCTGTGTCAGCAAAACTCAGGCAACTTTGGTTCTTTTTTGTGTGATTTGAACAGTGACCACAGACTGACTCCAGGAGAGGAGAAGACCCCCCCCAGCTCACCCCACCGCAGGGACGCCGGCGCGGTGCTCGTGGGCTTGACAAAGACCCCCCCCCCCCAACCCATTTGGGACACCCCATTCCCTTTGGAGAAGAAAGAACTGAACTCAGTTTGAAACCTCGCTTCCTAACGCAGAGAGGGAAGAGAAGAAATGCTTTTAGAAAGCTTAAGAATGATCCTTTATAGGCTTGGTAAAAAGAAGGGCCACTCTCACCCAGGTAAGATCTGGTACCTTACAGAGTATTTGCCGATACGCCCGCCGGCGGCTGGCTTTGCCCAAGGGGGGGCTGCAGAGGAGCCCCCACTCTCCTATAACAAAATGCAGG
>NW_010290857.1:2916-5443 GCF_000700745.2 Antrostomus carolinensis | reverse complement strand
CCATGAGCAAAGGATCCTTCTTGGCGTGTTCTTCGCAGTAGAGCATGAGGTCTGCTGATGCTTTTGACACCTGCAGAAGACACGGAAAAAACAAACCAAACCAAAACAACCCATGAAATTCTATTTCTCCATAAGTGGCAACATAGAATCATAGAATGAATCATAGAATGGTTTGGGTGGGAAGGGACCTCAAAGCTCATCCAGTTCCAACCCCCCTGCCAGCAGCAGGGACACCTTCCACTAGACCAGGTTGCTCAAAGCCTCATCCAACCTGGCCTTCAACACTTCCAGGGAGGAGCAGCCACAGCTTCTCTGGCCAACCTGGGACACTGTCTCACCACCCTCACAGTGAAGAACTTCTTCCTAATATCTCATCTAAACCTCCCCTCTTTCAGCTTAAACCCATTTCCCCTTGTTTTGCCATTAACTGCCCTTATGAAAAGTCCTTCCCCAGCTTTCTTGCAGGCCCCAACATGATCAAATGTGCTGAGAGCTGCCCATGGATACAAATCGGTGTGGGGTGGGAGAGGTGCTTGGAGATCAACGTGCTCTCCAGGACCTCCTGAGAAAGAGACACTGCCACAGGCTGGTTCTGGCTTCATCGGCAGCAGGGAGAAAAGGACAGACCCTGGTGCTCTTCCAGTACTTGGGGTTAGTTTGTGACACCAGGCAAAAGCACCACTCAGCTCCTACACGGCTTCTACAGAGACTAAAAATCAACAGGAGAAGGTTCAAAATAGGATTAGTAGGTTTGTGATGAGGAACTTCTCAAGACCCATCCCTGGAAACATTCCAGGTCAGGTTGGACGGGGCTCTGAGCAACCTGATCTGGTTGAAGATGTCCCTGCTCACTGCTCATCATGTTGGACTGGATGTCCCTGAAAGGTCCATTCCCACCCAAACCAGTCTGTGATTCTGGTGAGGACAGTAAACAGAAGCATGCTCAGATAAGTCACTGTTTGGAGACTGCTGGGCAGGGTCCCTCCCCACATGGCCCTGCTCCTGCTCCCTGCATTGGGACATTTCTTCTGCTGGTCTTCAGAAGGGGCTGGGCACCAACCCAAGCAGCCCAACAGAACCCAAGAAGGTGATATTACCAGTGTAGCCAACACCCCCTCCCTGCTAGCTGGGAACAAGCTGGGTTTCTTGTCTCTCTGAAGTTAAAGGAATCCAGTTTCTGCAACCTTCTTTTTTATAATAATGTCCCTCCACATTCACCTTCCTCACAGATGTAGGATTGGGCCAGCCAGAGGATGGAAAAAACATAAACATAAAATAATTTGAGAAGACAATGAATATGTGTGACACTGGAAACATGTCCCTGCCTTCAGTTTCACACACTGCACTTTGTATTTTGCTTTGGTTCTCCCACGAGTCCACAAAGCACCGAGGACACCGCGGTGAGCGGCCACGAGAATTGTTTTATGCAGGTTAGTTGGGCTGAAATGTAAATGTCGTGTTGGAAGAAGGGGAAACACAAACCATGGGCACAGACACACTCTGATATCTTATCACCCTGTAGCTGGGAGGGGGGAAAGCAGGAAAGAAAATAAGAGGTGTGCTCACCTTTATTCTTTCTATTGAGGCTTCTATTCTTAACTGCTGGACAGTCCTCCGGGCCTGGGCTATGTTGTTGGTTGTGCTAGCTGTCTTGCCAGACATCTTCAGTGAAGTGGTGAAGTTCTGTTTGGGAAGACAACGGGTTAGTTTTCCAGATGGTGGCACAGGGTGTTAAATGGCTTTTACACGCCACAAAAAGTGGTTTGTGTATTACTGTGTCCAACAGGAGCGAGCAGCTGAGAGGCAGCTCAGGAACTGATGCTCTGCAACCCAAAAGCCCTCCAGAAAAAACAACATTGAGTGCTTGGAAAATCATGGAATTATTTTGGTTGGGAAAGATCTTTAAGATCATTGAGTCCAACCACGACCCCAACACTGCCAATCCCACCTCTAACCCATGTCCCTGAGCACCTCGTCTGCCCGTCTGTTCAATCCCACCAGGGAAGGTGACTCCACCACCTCCCTGGGCAGCCTGTTCCAATGCCTGACAACCTTGGGGTGAAGGAGTTTCTCCTCAGATCCAATCTGAACCTCCCCTGAGCAACTTGAGGCCGTTTCCTCTTGTTCTGTCACTGGCCTCAGCAGGGCAGAGTAGAGGGGAAGTAGAACCTCCCTCGACCTGCTGGCCACGCTCTTTTTGATGCACCTCAGGAGACTGTTGGCCTTCTTGGCCACATTGCTGACTCATGGCTGTCCACCAGCACACCCAGGTCCTTCTCCACAGAGCTCCTCTCCAGCAGGTCAGCCCCCAACCTGTCCTGGTGCCTGGGGTTGTTCCTCTCCAGCTGAAGGACTCTGCACTTCCTCTTGTTGAATCTCCTCAGGTTCCTTTCCGCCCAACTCTCCAATCCTTGCAGGCCATCTCTAGGGGGATGGACACAAACCCTGTTGTTGGCTTTCCACAGATCCACAAAAATCATTGTCCCTGTGGTGCTGCGCTGAGATCCCTGCTTTCAGCATTACAGGG
>NW_010290857.1:0-2831 GCF_000700745.2 Antrostomus carolinensis | reverse complement strand
TGGTGTCCCAGCCGGTGCCCGTGTCTGCCCATAGCTGGGAACAGTGTTATTCTGCAGCCAGTCCTCGTTTTGGCAAATGCTGACATTTCAGGTTGCCCAAGGAAGCTGTGGCTGCTCCTCCCTGGAAGTGTTGAAGGCCAGGCTGGATGAGGCTTTGAGCAACCTGGTCTAGTGGAAGGTGTCCCTGCTGCTGGCAGGGGGGTTGGGACTGGATGAGCTTTCAGGTCCCTCCCAACCCAAACCAGTCTGGGATTCTGTGATTCTGTGATTCTAGGTGGCTGAGCAGGAACCAGATTTCCAGAAGTTTTCTGTCACTTGGCAGAGATCAGCCCTGGGTTGGAAGTTCACTCCTGGGACGTGTCCCAGTACAGCAATTCTGTGATCCTGTGTCAGGCCAGTACAGCCTGTGCTGGTGAAGTGCAGCCACAGCAGATGTGAGATGTCACCAAACGCTGCCACACAGCCCCCAGCTCCCCTCCAACAGCAGCTTGGGCACCCGTGGGGCTTTGTGCTGGCTGAGGGTTGCGGATGCCCAGCAGGAGGGACCCCCCGTGTGGCATCCTCAGGGTTTTCAGCTGGGAGCAATGCACAGATCCGCGCTCCCGGGGCACTGAGCACACTTGGCTTCACAGCATCCCAGAACTGCCTGGATTGGAAAAGCCCCTGAAGCTCATGGAGTCCAACCATGAACCCAACACTGACCAGTCCCCTATGACTAACCCATGTCCCTCAGCACTGTGTCTACACGACTCTTCAATCCCTCCAGGGATGGGGACTCCACCACTGCCCTGGGCAACCCCTTCCAATGCCTCAGAACCCTTTCAGCAAAGAAATTCTTCCTCACATCCCATCTCAACTGCCCTGGCCACAACTTTGCTCAGTCTTCCCTTCCCCACCCACCAGCCACAAGACCCCTTTAGCCCAAGACCCCTTTAGCCACTGGAGAGGTTTGAGTTTCTCTGGAGTCCCTTCCCATCCTACACGATGACCTCCTTAGGGAAGTTTCTGTGCTTATTTTCCCAGATGGTTAGCTCTGTTAATAAATTAGATTTTTTTAATTATTTTTTTTTAAAAAAAACCAAGCCTCAAACCATAACATTTGAAAATTAAATTGCTGTGTTTCCTCATCTTCAAACAAACATAAGCAGCATTACTTTAATAGTCCTCCTAAGATTACTAAATCTCTTCTGCAGAGAGATTTACTAACAACTAGGTCATCACCCAATAATACTGTTTTCCCTCTGAGTTCCTGGCAACCTACCCCATGAACCGGGCTGCTGCGGCCGTCTGGAGCTGCAGGATTTCTCCAAGGGTTCCCTTGATTTCAGACAGCAGCACCAAACCACGTAAAACTCTGTGGATCTGCATCAGGAGTGTCCAAAGTTCTGCAGAACTTGGGATGTTGTGTCCTTGGCAGCCAGGACAGGGGGTTCTGGGACAGGGATGTCTCCAGGGATGTTTCCCAGGAGAATTAAGTCATTCTTTAAAGAAATGACCACTCGGTCGGGGAGGGCACTGCTCCAATTTCTAGGGAACAAGCCTTCATGTGCCCTGAGCCAAAGCAAAGACACCCCAAGAGCCCAACTCACCCCACTGCTCTCACAGCAGGATCTGGGGTGTCCCCCAGCACTCACAGCCACAACGATCCACTCTTGGTTAAACCAAAGTTCCAACGAGTTTTTGAGTTCACCACCTAAGACAAAACATGGCTGGTGAGATCTTGTGCTGGAGGAGAGCCGGGGGTCCCTCGGTCCTCTGCATGTGGTAACATCAAACGAGAGCTGCTGGATCCGAGGGTGAAGATGACAGAGATTCTCTTGTCCCCCAGCAGCTGTGGCCATGGCTGCAACTCTCACTTGTCTCTGACTCACAAACTAAAAAGAGACAAAATCATCAGTCCCACCACCAGCCTTGTCTGGAGAAGAGAAGGCTCCGGGGAGACCTTCTAGTGGCCTCCCAGTACCTGAAGGGGCTCCAGGAAGGCTGGGGAGGGACTTTGGCCAAGGGCAGGGAGTGACAGAACAAGGGGTGATGGCCTGAAAGTGGCAGAGGGGAGATGGAGCTGAGATGTGAGGAAGAAATTCTTTGCTGTGAGGGTGGTGAGACAGTGTCCCAGGTTGGCCAGAGAAGCTGTGGCTGCTCCTCCCTGGAAGTGTTGAAGGCCAGGCTGGATGAGGCTTTGAGCAACCTGGTCTAGTGGAAGGTGTCCCTGCTGCTGGCAGGGGGGTTGGAACTGGATGAGCTTTGAGGTCCCTTCCAACCCAAACCAGTCTGGGATTCCATGGCATCTGAAGGTGTACAGGATCAGAGAATCATGGAATCATTTTGTGTTTTGTTCAATCCACTCTATCGATCTCCAGTTTGGAGTTATCCAACTTAAAATCTGTTTTACAAAAGAAACAGTAATGAGATTATCCTCTTTCAAACCTTTACTCAGCTGCTATTGAGGTTCGGAGCTCCAGTATAAGCTGACTTTACATAACTGGAGCATATTGGGAACTGTTTGCGAGGCAGAGCTGCTGGGTGATTCCCAGTGGACTTCAGCAGCGGTGATTTAATTACATTTCACTCAGCAGGGGGTTTGTAAGTCCTGGATCTAAAAGAGTGAAAATAAATAGATTGATGTTTAATTATTCCATCTGGAGCTCCGGTTTAGCGCCCGGTCGCGTACCTGCCGAGGCTGCTCCGAGCACCTGCTGCATCGTAACCTCGTTACCTAAAGCCTGGAGAAAGAAATAGGGCACGGCCTGGAGAAATGGGGATTTTCTAGGGAAGAAGGGCAGCTCCACCAGTTTGCAAGTGTTTCTGTTGGTTTTTTGTCCAAAAAGTCC
>NW_010290856.1:0-1200 GCF_000700745.2 Antrostomus carolinensis | reverse complement strand
AAGAAAAAGGAAAAGAAAAAGAAAAGGAAAAGAAAAATAAAAGTAAAAACAAAAAGAAAAAAGGAAAAGAAAAGGAAAAGAAAAAGAAAAATGAAAAGAAAAAAGATTAAAAGGCCGATGAAACGTTATATACATACCCTGGAGGACCTGTCTGTGGAAGTATCTCTGTAGAGATGGAAGTGGGATCTCCACAGAAGAGCAAGAGACAGGGATCAGTCAGACCTTGGCTTCACGATGGGTCTTTCAATTAAAAAAAAGATGAATTAGATGCAAATATCTGCAGCAGTCTATTCAGCTTTCTGCAGCTCGGGCTCTGCCAGAAGACTGGAGGGTGGCTGCAGAAGTTGGGAAGAGAAGCTGTGTCCTTTAAAGATGTGAGCTTTTCATTTTGACTGAGCAGTTTCCCAGTTAGGCTTGTTAAAGTTTACACAAGATAAGACTTGGAACATCTATACAGAATTAATTAAATCCTAGGGTTTGTCTGGATTGGAGATTGAGATGAACGGACCAAACCAGTGCTGTTAATAAACTAAACCTAATCCATTCAATTCTTTTTAACAGGTTTTCAGGCAAAGTGACCTTCCTTCACCATTTAGAGTTCGGATTTTTTCCAGTAACACGTCAAAGCCAAGGCTACATAATCCTGGGATTATTTTACTTCCCAGAGATATCATCTACATAAGCAATTCTCATGTTTTAACTTCCCTGTATTTCATTTTTAATTTATCTCAGCTGCACCATGGCTTTCTATTTAAGACAGGACCTTATTTGCTTTACATTCAGTAAGTGTTTCTTTCATGAAGCATGGTATGTATTAAATAATTAAAAAATTAAAAAATTAAATTTAAGAAATTAAAAAAGGGGGGAAACCTGACAATCTCTTTCAAAAAGCATTTCCAGAGACTAAGGCACATTCCTCAAAAAATTACCTCAACAGAGCATTCATTCAGCAATCCTGCTGACTACAAAGTTTAGAAAGAAATAGAAAATATAGATTTATTTTTTTTTTCACATTGGACAATTTCAGAATCTGTCATTTGGAGACCAGAGACAAACCAGATAAACATTTTGTCCTTTGTTACATCCACGCTACGGCCAGTGATCAGTCTGGGACACAGCTGGGATTTTCAGAGGCAACGTTTTGTATTCCTAAGGATTATGAACAATTGATTTCTATTATTTCATAAAAAATAATAAAAT
>NW_010290855.1:3231-3431 GCF_000700745.2 Antrostomus carolinensis | reverse complement strand
TGAGATATTCCAGATCATATCATGTCATATCCGCCCAAGGGTTGACCGGAAGACGGGGGTATTTCTCTTGGGGATCTGTTGCCTTCCGCGAAGGCGTGGCAACCTGGTTCAGGAACGGCACGGCAACCAACCCCAGGTTGCTCGGTCCATCAGCTCACAGACACCAATATGGTGGACGGCAAATGGCGTTTATTGATAGG
>NW_010290855.1:1887-2772 GCF_000700745.2 Antrostomus carolinensis | reverse complement strand
GCTTTTCTGGGATTGTGATTTCAGTTTCAAGGTTCCTTTTCACTCCTCTGGGATCGTTACCAGCAGGTGGTGAGCAACTGCACTCTGCATCACTCAGCCAGATATATATAATTGTTATAATTATTACTCTTATTCTTATTTTTTTATTTTATTTTACTCTAATTATTAAATTGTTCTTATCTCAACCTACAAGTCTCCTGACCTTTACCCCTCGTTTGGCTGCCAGCTCAGTTAAACCATCACAGGTGGCTGCGGTGGGTGCTGCACCCCTGTGCCAGGGTGGGGGTTTCATCTGGGTGCTGGGATGGGACAGGTTTAGCAGAAGATTGTGCCAAAGGAGCAAAGAAAATTGTAAACCAAGAGCCTGTGATGTGTGAGCATCGCTGCAGAGCCGGCCTGATGGGTGTTGGCCACCTGCAGAAATTAGGGGTGAGAAATCAGAGTGTTTTACCAAAATCTGCGGAGGCTTCGGTGCAAGCAGAGCTACGGCTGGACATGGGTGCAGGAGTGATGCTCTCCCCCGTGCAAAGAGCATCATCCCAGCCCTCAGCACAGCTTTAGCCACAAGAAGGGACACAAAGATGCGAGTTAGACTTTTCTAAAATATAGTTATGAATAAACGTCCTCAACTTCAGGAGGATTTGTGGTGCTGGCCCAGATGGGGATAGCTCTGTGCAATCGTGTAGAGAAGCAGATGAGTTCAGCATCAAGCTGGAGAAAGTCAAGGATGACCTGACCAGGGATAAACTGCACTTTCCTCTTTGGGTAAATTTTTCTCTATTTTTAAGCTTTCTCTTGTACAGGACCAGAGAATGAGGATGGCAGCAAAGCTGAGCCCAAAGCTGAAAAATAAAACAAAAACAAAAAGGAGAGGAGAGAAGAGGA
>NW_010290855.1:0-1704 GCF_000700745.2 Antrostomus carolinensis | reverse complement strand
GAGGAGAGGAGAGGAGAGGAGAGGAGAGGAGAGGAGAGGAGAGGTTTTCAGTCCTGCTGTGACACCCCTACGGTCACACAGGACCCAAGAAGGAGCAAGGAGAGCGCTGTGCAGTAGCAAGGATCCAAAATACAAAGATTTCTCGACAGAAAGCAAGCACAGGGCTCCCACAGGACAAACTCCCTGCGTGCTACAGCTCACCAAGAAAAGCCACACATTTCTGGACACAGCTCACCAGCTGTAGGACTGTTTCTCACCCAAGCTCTCCCGACGACAGCGCAACTACGGGTGGACTGTGCCATCTAGCTTCGACACTCAGCCAGGGACTGCCACGCTGGGTTTCCTTGCAGACACTGCTCAGCCCTACATGTTGAAGTTGCAGGTGTCCAGGGATGGTAGAAACCCCGGCACCTTTGGAGCTGGAATTGTGTGGTCTGTCACACACCTGTCCCCAGCACAGACCGTGTGACAGGTAGAGAGTCAGAGTTGTGCATTCACTCCTAAGAGAGATGTAATGATATATTTATCAATGTAAAATAGTGAATTCACAAAGTTCAAAGGTTCATGGGACATTCATTTAACAGGAGAGATGGTGAGATTCACTGGATTATTTCCTGCAGAGAGGACAGGGTCAGACAAGGCTGTCAGGGACTCAACTGTCCTGTTGAGTCACGAGGTTCAGGAAGGATCCCCTTGCTCTCTGAACTCCTTCTCAAAGAAGAGTCCAGGTGTGGCTGGATCCAGTCCTGGTCCCAGACTTGATCAATGGTTCGTGTCTGATGGATGATATCTATGTGCAATCCATCCTTTCCATCACTCAGCTCAGATTTTGCAGTTTAGCAGCTGTCAGTCACTTACTAAGGATCTGTCATGGCAAGGAATCTCTCAACCTGGAGGAGTAAATTTGAGAGGTCCTTGCTCCAGGGGAGATCCTGGTGTTTAGCGTGCTGTTGTTTCAGGAGAGCTCCATAGGCTCTGTGCTGGCCACTCTTTATGGAGTGAGATGATTGACCTATGGTCATATTTGCACACCAGCCCCTCATTGTTGGAGCAAGTTGCCCAAGACAGCCCTTGGCTATTGTGTTGTTACCCATCTCCCCTGAGCTGGATGCAGCTATCACGACCAGAGAGCATCCGTGATGGTCACCACTGGTGGTCATCACTTGAACAGGGTTATGGGAAATAAAAATCAGGGGGCAGGAGGAGCACAGCCACAGACTGCAGCGTGGGTGGATGAAGAGTCTGGGTAAGACCCTGCCCAGAGTCACTCCTGGAGAAAGCCTGCCCGGCATTACACCTGAGCAACACCAAGTGCCATCACTGGTGATCTGCAGAGCTGGCACGGGGTGACCCAGAGAGATAGCTGTGTTTTGGTTTAAGAATGGGATTTATTATGAAAAGAATGTTGTTAAGGTACTAATGTTATTAGTTGGTGCTGGAGCCCAAGGTCATCGTGTTTTGCCAGTATGCAAGTGCAAAGGACTGGGAGGGGGGAAGCACAGTAATTAATTAGCAAAACCCAGAATCAGCATTTGGCTCTGCCAATGAGATATTCCAGATCATATCACGTCATGGTCAGCAGATTAACCAGGGCTGACCAGAGAAATGGGGGGATTCTCTTGGGAATTGCTCAGGCTTGCTCTTCCAGGATTGTGATTTCGGGTTTGGGGTTTCTTTTCGCTCCTCTGGGATCATTATCAGCGG
>NW_010290854.1:484-1219 GCF_000700745.2 Antrostomus carolinensis | reverse complement strand
CTTGTATCGAGTACTTTATGAGAGTGCATTGCTCTGCTTTCCACTTGTATCGAGTGCTGTATGAGAGTGCATTGCACTGTACAGCTCCTACCTCCCCCTTCTTCCACCGACCCCTCCTCTCCTTCCTTCTCCCCCTCTTTACTTTCTCCTTCCACTACCCCCCTTTCCTTTCTCCTTCCACTACCCCCTTTCCTTTGTCCTTTCCTCCGTTCCCTTCTTCCTTCTCTCCATTGCCTTCCTCTTGCCCTCTCTACTTCTTCTGGACCCCCGCTTCCTTCTTTGAAACACTGTACAAGGGTGTTGGACGTTGCTCAAACTCATAGGACAGAGTGAAACTCCGTGATAGTTTGTATGCAACCGTGAGATGTTGTGTACGGCTGTAGGATTTGGGTAAATAATTTGATACTTTCCAAAAGGTCCCTCCGAGATTTTACAAAGTTGTAGGGCAATGCACAAGTGAGGGATTTTGTATAGCTTACTGCAGCGGTGCCAGAAGTCATCTGGCCTTTCATTATGTCCTTGGAACATTGTACGGGCTTGTAGGACGTTGCAGAAATACATAGGACATAGCCAGCGTCCGTGAGATTGTGTAGTCAACAGTGCGATGTTGTACAGGACCGTGGGACTTGGACAGAGGCTTTGATGTTTTGCATGAGCTCCCTGGGAGATTTTTCGATGTCATAGGGCATTGCACGAAGCTGGAGAGAGGCTTCAGATTTTATGAGAGTTTCTACA
>NW_010290854.1:0-383 GCF_000700745.2 Antrostomus carolinensis | reverse complement strand
AAGGCATGTGGCCTTTCATTATGTCCTTGGAACATTGTACGGGCTCGTAGGATGTTGCAGAAATCCATAGGACATAGCCAGCGTCCGTGAGATTTTCTAAGCAACAGTGCGATGTTGTACAGGACCGTGGGACTTGGACAGAGGCTTTGATGTTTTGCATGAGCTCCCTGGGAGATTTTTCGATGTCATAGGGCATTGCACGAAGCTGGAGAGAGTCTTCAGATTTTATGAGAGTTTCTACAGGACTGTGGGCTTTTGTGCAGGTTCCTGTGGCATTGCCAGATGTCGTGAGACATTACACAAAGTTGCTGGAACATTGCACGAGGTCGTATGATGTTGCACAACCCATAGGATATTACCAGAGTCCGTAAGAGTTTGTACTC
>NW_010290853.1:11164-76468 GCF_000700745.2 Antrostomus carolinensis | reverse complement strand
GGAACACAAGGTGGTTTATTTCCTGCTAAATGGCTTTATTACCCTTTTCACACGACAAGTTGTGGTGAACCGTTACTATAATATTGTGTTGAGGTATTGACTGCTACCTTTCTGTAATCTGTTCAGCCACAACTGGATGAGTAGATTCTAGTTGTACTTCAGTTCCTCAGCCTTCTATTCAGTGATTTGCTTACGATCATTAACTATGTCAGGTGACCTGATCATAGAAGGATATCAGGTTGGTCAAGCAGGACCTGCCTTGCATGAACCCATGCTGGCTGGGCCTGATTCCCTTTTTGTCCTGCATGTGCCGCGTGAACACACTCAAGATGCACCACTCCATGATCTTCCCCAGTACCGAGGTCAGGCTGCCAGGTCTGTAGTTCCCTGGATCCTCCTTCCACCCCTTCTTGTAGATGAGCTTCACATTGGCAAGGCTACAGTCTTCTGGGACCTGCCCGGTTAGCCAGGATTGTTGATAAAGGATGGAGAGTGGTTTGGTAAGTTCCTCCACCAGCTCCCTCAGTACTCTTGGATGGATCCTGTCTGAATCCAATAAAGGATGGAGATTCTCCTTGCCTCTCTTTTTGTTGTTAATGCATTTGTAAAAATACTTTTTGTTATCTCTAACAACAGTGGCCAGATTGAGTTCTAGCTGGGCTTTTGCCTTTCTAATTTTCTCTCTGTATAACCTAACAACATCCCTGTACTCTTCTTGAGTTGCTTGCCCCTTCTTCCAGAGATGGTAAACTCTCCTTTTTTTCCTGAATACCAGCAAGAACTCCCTGTTCAGCCAGGCTGGTTGTCTTCCCTCCTGGTTCGTCTTGTGACACAGGGACAGTCTGCTCCAGTGCCTTTAAGACTTCCTTCTTGAAGTCCACATCTAGAAATGAAGAGGCTCACATATGCTCCCAATGAACGCAGATCCTGGCCTCACCACCACATTGTGTCAGGGAGGGTTTACAGTAAAAATCATAATTTACTTCCACACACGTTCTGCCCATCTTTATTGCTCATGTCCCTCAAGTCTGCTTGCACTTCAACCCCAGAAATATTGCTCATATGTGTCCTTTGCTCAGCTGTAGAGGAAAAAGACATTTGCCAGGTTATGCAATAGGGAGTTTGGTAAAAGATGCGATTGCAAATCCAAGCTGCATAAAATGGTCAACAGAGAGCCCTGGCACAGGCACCCCGTGTTAAGCCCCATGTTTAATTCAATCCATCTGAAAAACAAAAGGAAAGAAGAAAGAGGATAAGAGGCTGACATTTTGGCAGCATCTGCCTCTCCAGAAGACAATAGGTGCTGCCAAAATATTAGGCACTCTCATCTGTTTTCCTCATTGTTTTTGTGATGGGGGAATTAAGTCCTACAATTGATCTAATGTGCCAAGGCTCCTTCCTGATAATTAATGATTTTCTTGATTGCATTTTTTTGACACATCCTGTCCCCTAGATGTCTATTGTCTCTCCAAATCTCTCTGTGGCACCTAAGCCTTAATTAGGTCTTGCAGGTTCTGTTTCTGTGGTGCTCTCACTACCACAGGTTTCATTTCCACTCCTGGTCTGACTTTTCTTCAGGCACCAGCTGTAGTTCAAAGATGCTCTGCTATTCTTTGCCATCGGTTGCTCACCTGAACTACCTTTCCATAGCAGTTGTTGTAGCTGCTGTCCCAGTCCTGTGTGAGCAGCTGCTGTTCACCTCAGCACTCATGAAGAGGGGTTGATGGCAAAGAATGCACATGAAACAGAAAATTTGAGTTAAAACCTAAGGAAGGACCTTAGGCTTCATAATACAATGTAGAATTCAGGTATCTGTCTCAGGAATGGAGCAGAAAAAACTAATTTACATCTCTACACTGTGTTACACGTTATGCACCAAGAAATGGGATTTATCTGAAGACAGTGCATCGCCATTAGCAAGCCCAGTCAAGGGGTGTGTAAGGCATTGCATTTCTCCTGTGCAGAAGCACCTAGCCCAGAGCTGAGGTTTGGATGCCTCTATAACTTAAATGCCCATCCTGTTTAAATACCCAAATCATGTATTTAGGGGCACAGTAAGCAGCATGGAAATTTCTCACCATTGCCTACTTTGTGGTTAAGCCATGGCACAGGAGGACAAGACAGAGGAAACCCAAGCTCAGCACCTAGGGCTAAGGCAACCAGTTAGAAGAGACGGAGCTGAATTTCCAGCTCCTGCTTCCTAAATGTTCTGGAGACTTTCTAATGTAAAGGACAAGGGCCAAGGCAGAAGTCTTTCCATTCCCATATGACAGCCTTACTCACTTGCTCAAAGTTGCACTTTCTTTTGCTTGCTGTTCTGGTAGCCCCATAACCATTTCCTACCTGTCTGCGAAGTTTCCTAGCATATTGTGCGAAAGGTGGTTTTGAGTGAAGTCGGCTTTCTGTAGCAGAGTGGTAGGTGTGTTTTGAGCATGTTTAGTGAACTAAGGCCTGCAGAGCAGGGGATTTTGAAACCGAGAAGCCTCTATTTTTATAAATCAAATCAAGCATTGGTAGGAGGTAGACACCCTCTTCTTGGCCAAGATGGCAGTACACCTACTTTGGAGTAAAGCAGAACTACCCTGTAAAAGGCTTTGCAAGAACATTTACACTCTTTTAGGGTATCTCAGGTTCTGAGCTGCTTAGATGGAGATCTGCTGGGTCATTGAGTTTTAGTGAGGGTCTAGAAAAGGTCTTCTTCCAGACTACATAAAACATCAGACATGGTTCACACTTGTGAGGAGGGAGGACAGGGAGCTCTAGGCAGACATCTTCATGGGAAGACTAAATAAAAGGTGACACATTGTGAGGAGGCTACTGCTTAAAGCAAACCAAACTAGACATTAGCCACAAAACTCCTGTGGCCTGTAAGTCATCAGCCACTTACTAACATCCTAATACAGGTTTTGACATTTGCTTTTCTGCTCCAGCCCCCAGCAAGGCGAGCAGTTTGTCTGCTGGCTGAGAGCCCCTTTGGAAATGCTGGCGGCTTCCCTTTTGACTTCCTTTCCCTGATGTACCCTGCTCTGTGGTTTTTGGCAGCAGAAGTGGTGACTTCAAAGCAAGCAGTGGGAATGAACTTTTAAAAGGTGGGCACTCAGTAGCAGCCACATTAGCAGCTGACTATTTCAGAGAACTTATTAAAAGAGAGGGGCCTCAGTAGCAAGGGACACATTAACAGCTACAGGGTACTTACAGTGCGGAGCAAACAGCAGCCTGTTTATTTATCAGCTGCCACACTGGTAACTAGTTTTGGCAGAGTGGCAGACTAAGTCAGGAGTCCAGGGAACTAAAGAGGCAGATTTCTTTCTGCAGTGCTTAGATTCTGCATTTGCAGGGTGTCTTGCTGCAGACACAAAGAGAACAGACAGATTATGGCTATGATAATCTATGTAGCAATACAAGGTTTAGGGAAGCTGGATTCCGGTTCACCTGGGAGAGAGCAGGTGATACCAGCAGGCATTTGGATAGCAAATATAGTTCCAGTTTTTAATGGACGCACACAGGGCATAGAGTAGTAACCCATACTTTGGAGAGGATGGCACAGGAGTATCACAGTGGCAGACTCTTAACAGCTCTGGGTGCTCTGGGCACACCCAGCTTCTTTAAACCCATTCAGCATAGCTCCTAACACAATTATCATAGCCACATTTTCAAGCCAACGTTATGTCAGAAACACTCAGTATATGGAGCTCTTTGGAAAATTGGCTCCTACTTTTTGGCAGTAATTGAAAACTGAGCTCTTAGGAAAATGGGAGCTCTAAATGCTTGGATGACATTTCTCAACTTTGCTCACAAATAGGAGAACCTGTAAGCCACAAAGGCAATGTCATCAGACATCCTTTAATGATATCACCATTAGAAAGATTATCATCACATTTGCTGTCCTATTTTGTCCTCATGAGAACTATAAGACAAAGTTAGCAATAGCAGAGTGACAGACCACTACAGCATTCAGATTCAAATATCCCCTCTTTTAATACACAGCTATTTCTAAAGAGAAAAAGCACTGATGTGTATTTAGGTAACAGTACGTGTAGTGCACGTCTGTTCCTTTAAGTGAAAGGAAATGCCAGGCAGTTATCTCCATCAAATTTTATTATGTGACATAGGATGAACAATTACATACTGTGCAATAAGCTAAGTGAGGTTTTAATCGCTGCTGCATTTATGGATGGTTTATCCTGACCTTTCATAGCCTTAAAAACTAATAATTGAAGCAAAACGAAGTTTACCAGCTCCTCTCAGAAACTAGCCATGTGAGCATAATCAAATTCCAGCATTAGTAAAGCCTGGATTCCTGAGCTGGTGAGGAGCTGAGTCTCTTCCCATGTCAGATGGTGCTGGACAAGAAATGTCTTTTCTTTTTGACCAAATTATTAAAAAGAGTATGGGGTTTACAACTAAGGCCAAAACATCACCCTAAGTAAATTACACCAAATTTGCAGCTTTCATACCGCATACTTCATTTGTAAGATAATAACAACCATTCTGATATCTTTAACAAAGAATACTTATTCTAAGAAATGTGTTGTATGTAAGAATAGTTATATAGAAATTATGCTAGATAAATGTCATACTAAAAAGAGAGAGCTCTGTCTTACAATTCTATTGAAATATTATCTTAGACAAAGAGATTTGCTAAAGTCAATGTGTAGGTTAGTAGCAAGGCTATGAACAAAACCTGAATTGTCACCTTTTCTCCCTCTTCATCATACCACCATGGCTTTCTGGAGAGGTGAATGAGATGACAAGGAATGAGAGATGATATTTAACACTGTTTTCACATCAACATTTTTATCCTGGTACCTTGAAGACCCACAGCCATTGTTAGGACTCTAATCCAGAATTTTCTCCATTCCAGAAAATTTTGAATAAAAGTTGCCTCCCTTTCACATGTCCTTTGTGTGCCATTGATTTAAGGACTTTCATGCCTCTTGCAATCAAGTGATGTCTTGCAACCCTAATGCATCCAGGAGGCGATCATTGAACTAAAAGATTTGAAGAATCACTACCATGAAGCTAACTCTAATGATAATCTTTTTTCCACCATAGTCATGTTTGTAAACATAGGAATGCAAAGCTGCCCTGTCTCAGCTTATTTCAGGTAAGATACTGTGATTCTCTCTTTTTTCTTTTTCCTAAAGGGAAGGCACATTTGCAAAGCCTGCCTGCAGCAAGCTCTATCTACCTGTGGTCTCCTTCAGAAGAGTGGCTTTTCAAGGCCTCTTGCAGGATGCCTTATTCCAGGCTTCGTGACAAAATTGCCTACATCAATGATTAGCCATTTTATTTGCCACTCTCGGATGCAAATGCAAAGAAGCAGACGTGCCTCAGATTAAACTCACCACAAACACTTGAAGAACTTAATTGTAGTGATCCAACCCACAAAAGAGAGAGAAAATGCACATATCCGATGAGTTTGCAGGCATCACTCCTTGCAGCTGTGCAGCTGTCCTTCACACATGAAAGAAACAGATCTGGCTACCAAACATCTCTTTCAGCTTTTCCTTCTGTACAGCTACGTTTAGGTTTCTCCAAACCACAGTTTTGCACAACATTATATCTGCCTGGGCCAGGTCCTCAGCAGTTGTAACACAACCTGGCTCCATCGATTTCAAACACCTTCTCCACCCACTGGAGAATCCCTCTGCAAGTTGAAAGGACTTCCCTCTCCTCCTTCCCCACCTGCCACGCAAACATACACGCATCCACATACATGGTAAGTGGAATGCATCCAAAAGTTTTTCTCAACCCTGATAGCTTTTTTTTTTTTTTTTTTTTCCCCCAAACTAACTTGTAAGAAAAACTTTGAAAGCTTTCCAATATTCCTGGGGCAAGAGGGCTGAATGTAAACAATAGCTAGGGCTTGGTTCTGCAAGAACTTTTAACATGGAGTCCTAAGTCAAACATCCTTTTCTCCTCCTCTTCTTTCCCTCCTACAGCTAATGTGTACTGTACACACTCGTACATCGCTTCATCAGACACTCCTCACGGCTGCCAGGGAAGTAGAAATGTGCTGGTCTGACATTTTTGATAATGACTTTCTCCTAGCAAGTCGGGGGAAGATAGCCATTTTCCTTAGTTCATGTGGTTTGCTGAGGAACAGGTAAGACACATCAGAGAAGCATCACTTGCTTGACTATGTGTATGTGAAAACTGCTGGGAAAACCAGAGAGAAAGGATCCTATCTTGTGGTAATTAGGGCAAGGGGGAAAAAAAGGGGGGAGATGGAGAAGGTCCTTGTTTCATAGTTTCTTTGGACCTTGAAGTGGTTAAATCAAAGAGTTTCTGATTTTCAGAATTGTACAATGGCAGCCCTCTCAGATCAGACAACATCATTGAAGTGGGCATGATCACAAGATAGGATGCTGGGAAAAGGGGTCAAAAGATAACAAAGGCTTCTGTTTTGATTTGCTAAAGAAAAAGTAATTACCAGAGTGGGAGTTGACGTAGTCAGGTTGGATAGACCAACCCTTACTCTGGAAATAGTGCAACTTTCCACTAGAGGAAGTCCAGGTGGGTTGGGTGAGGTGAACGTGCCACGGAGAGGTCAGACAAAGACCACAAACTTTGGCCACTCCATCTTCTACTGCAAATTCAGAGCATCTCTGAGCATTTAGTGAGCTCTGTATAACTCCCTGATAACTGTCGAGGTATGAGCACATACTGAGCCATTTTCTGAGTTTATACGGCTCTAGGAGTCAGGATGATCCCATTCTGACACATGAACAATGTTCAGCAGATGAAGCCTTTCAGTGCCTTTGCAGTACAACAGTAAGACTATTAATGAGTCCCTATCTTTTAAATTAATCTCTCCAGCATAAAATTGTTGGTGGTGGGCTCTTAATATATTTCAGATAACCATATTATCTGAGCATCTTCTGGGTAAATCAAACTCATGCAAAGTTTTTAGCTGATTTCATCACTCCACTGCTTCTTTTCCCTTTGCAAGGCTTCAACACCTCTTGGCATATAGGCTGCTGTTGTTGCAAAAATTTTGTTACACTTAATTTTTTTTAAATGGTTGATCAATTGGATTTGAAAGATGTAAAGTTGATGGAGAAAAAAAATGCTCTTTTAACTAGATCTAGTTGTCCCCAAAGATACTTGGATTAATCCTAAATTCATATATAGGATTGCTGATGCTGTTGATTTTTTAACTTCTAGATTCATAATGCCCTTCATGCAATGGATAAATGTAATCATAGTTGTGGAAAAGGAGATGTCCTGTTAGAAACTCCAGCCATCTGCAAGGCAAGCTTTGCATTGACTGTTTTCTTTCTTTGAGAAGCAACACAAGGATTTCCAGATTCAGCAACTCGGCATCTTCCTTTAAAGCATGCAACAAATTTGTAATATACCATAGGCTGACTTTATTAGATTAATTAAAGAAACCTATTAATTTCCAAGTAAATTAAAAATATTTTTAATCATTGCCTGTGTACCACTTAGCACATTAACTTGTCCCTCTGAAGTCATTTACTTAACTGTGCCCTCAGTTTGCTTAATCCATAACTGGTCAATAGTATATTAATATTACAGACTCATTTCTGAACTAAGCATGTCTGAGCCTATTAAACTGTCACCCTGGATTTACTTGCAGGGAAAAATTATCTGCATTCAGAGATAGAGGGAGAAAAGTATTAAAGTGAGTCGAGCACTAATGAAATTAATCATAATCATCATAAGTACTTTCAACTGCTATCACCCAGTGGGAGATGCTGCTACAGGAAAGTCTTCCTGCTCTATTGCTCTATTGTTTTTATGGCTGAGCTGTGGAGCCTACTTTAGCTTTTGTTTGTTCAAAGAGACGGATAACGCCCTCATGATCATTTGGAATCGTTCTTTATTATTTTTTTTTTTTTTACTAAGGATCAACCTTAGAGACAACCTTGAAATACAAGCCACTTCATGCAAAGCTTGTTCTACTGAACTAGTTTAATGTAGGTCAGACCTACTGTAGTCTGTGTTATAATTCATTCAAACTGTGAGACTCCATCTCTTGCTGTTTACTTTTACTGCACTGCTTGTGAACCTAATATATATAATTTACAGGTCCAAGACAATAGGAAAAAGTAAGTCAGGAGAAAAATGATTTATGTCCCTGCAGTCTAAGATACATTTAAATATACAGAGCGAGATCCTGAACTGTGTAAATCAAAATAGGTGCATGGTGCATTAAAGCCAATAAAGCTATGCAGATTTATATTAGTGCTGTAAGAATATCCTTTATAGTACTCTTCTTAATTCATGCAAAAAATTTATAATCCTTTAATAACACTTGAATTTCAATTTTTTTTATTCTTCCAACTGCTGGGGTCTGTAGTGGCAAGGCACTAATCTGTATCCTGTTTAATACTCCGTGAAACTTTTGAAGGGTTCCCCCACATATCTTCTTTGAATTCTTCAGTTGTCTAGAAATTCTGGTGTTGTATGGATTAAACAGTTGAAGGAAACCTCTGATGAAGAGGAACATGACAATGGGAAAGACGAAAAATAGTAGATCAAATGTAGTTATCTAAAAACAAATTCGGTGCTATCCACAATTAAGAAACATTTGACATTTAAAAATATTTGATCAGTGTTTTGGCTTACAGAACTGCTTAAGGGGCACTGTGATGTGTAAATTAAATTCAAATGAAGGTTAAATATAGTTCTTTGGGAAAGACTGCATGGTTTAAATTACCTAATTATTTGGACAAAATCTGTTCTCCTGTAATTAAATGTATACAAAAGAATGTGTCTTTTTACTAAGTACATTTGGAGAGGAGATGTTTATCAGCAAATGGTTACTTCCTCCTGATGATCATAAAGATACTGTCATCACTCAGAACTGTGTAAGAAGGAGAGAAGTTAGTTTACACATTTATCAGAGCTCTACTGAGGTTGAATGGAGGTGAGACAGAGAGCTCCTGTTGTTGCCTTTATGCAGCCCTCCAGGTCCTGATTCCACAAACCCCTTTAATATATGCTTTGCTTTAAGTCTTTTTTTTCCCTAGAGTTCATACCTATGCAGGAAGGCATATACCGAAGTGATGTGCCCAGGCAGTGCTCTGGTGATGAAAAGAGTTGATAATTCATCTAATCCATGCCTGCTACAATGCAGGATGGCTGTTTGCAGTACTCAGGACCAGATTTCTGCCTTGTTTTCAGCTCAGACCCTCTCATTCTGCAAGTGTTCCCAGGCTTCAGAAGGGTGACTGCTGGAGTGAGTTACAGTCATGTGTGAGCAAGGGGATGAGAGTCTGGATCACTGGGGTTTGTTTAGTCTATTTTTAAATGTGTTGAGTGAGGGGATTTCACCATCCCTCTGAGGGAGACTCCTCCTGAGCCTAGCAGATGTCAACAGCAGGATATCTTTTGCATGATGTTGGGCATGAACTTTCCCTTTGCCTTGCCCATTCCTCTTCCTTATGTTATTTTTCACTTAACTGTATCTCTACCAATATTCATACCCTTCAATATTTCTGTTTCTTTCTCCAGAGACATTGCTCACTCTCAAAAACAGTAAACCCTTTCATTCTACCTTTGGTGTCACTCCGTCTACATCCTTTCTGCTTTCAGGGCTCCCCTTTTCACCCTTTTCTGCCTCCCTCCAATTTGTCAGTTCAGCTCAGATCTGCTATTTGTGGCTGACAGACAGAAATGTCAACCTTGCTTAGGCTCAGAGCCCTATGCCATCAATTTAATATTGCAATACTGGCATAATGCACTTGGATTGTTCAATTCGTGCCCATGAACCAAAGTCTTGCTCTCCAAAGGGCTGGAAATTAAGTCTGTACAGTGTGCCTAAGCTTCTCAATACCATTCTCCACAGCAGATCTCTGATATGGAACACAGCCTCAGAACTGAAAATAAAAAGTAAGGTTGTATTGCTTAAAATTCCAAAATTGCCAATATGTACTCAGAATTATGCAAATATTTATGGTTTCCCAGGTTGGAAAAGTAGCATGGCTCTGCATGCCTGGTCCCTAGTCGTAGCATGTGTCATAATTATAATAATAATTGAAAAATAAATTTCCTCCTTATTAGAAAAAGTATATTGGTGCACAAAACTTGTGTCTGGCGGGCGCAGAGCATCTGAACTGCGTGTGAAAGAAATGTTTGGGTTTTACACATGTGTCAAGGAGGGATTTTTCAAAGAGAGTGAGAAATTAAAGGCAGTTCATCAAACTTTCCCACAAATTATTTTATAATCCACTCTCTTTATTCAAATTCATTTTGCAGAACACTTAAAGGAAAAGGAGGAGTAAAAGAGAAGGGGGAAAAAAATAAATTGATTTATTGCTAATAGTCATAAAGGGAAACCATAAATCTACTGGGGCCATGCAGTGAGTCTCATAGTGAGTAAGAACACATGTAATCAATATGAATGTATTCATTTTTATTTTCTCTCAGCCACAATCAATATGCATGGTATCTCACTGTTGAATAGGAAGGCACAGCTTTTGCCCCAGCGAGTTTACAATAATTCAACAAAACTCCTGCTGAGTTTTGATTGAATAATAAGTTTAGCTCTAGCAATACAAAAAGCACAGGCAGGCAATACGCTGACAGGGAGCAAAACTCGGAGCCAAAAATTCTAGAAAAGAGCTGGGTGCAGAAAGGCAAGGGAAGAATGGAGCATTAAGGGGTGACTTTGAGGAAGAAAGACAAAAGTGCTGCAGTTGTTTCTGTGGGTGGTGGAAAAGATTGCAGAGCAGAAGGAAGCTGTCCCCCACCTTTGGTGCAGCATGAAAGATTCAAAGGAGCTTCACAGCACTGCAGGAAGGAGTTGCTAACATGCAAGGATTTGACCTCCACAGAGCTTTGACCTTCATATGACTCCTCCAAATACTCATTTACAGTGTCATTCTTAATTTTCTTCATAGCCCCTGTCCCATGTTTACATGCACCCAAAGGCCATAAAACAGCACTGGTGGAGTTTCCAACAGCAGAGAGGGAGGAGATGCAGGCCCTGGGGAAATCTGGAAGGGCGCTGTCTCCTGCTAACACACCTCAGGCAAATGTCTTTGTACAAAGCAGGTAGAGACGGTGCAGAGGAAGCATCACTCTGTTCCCCACTGCTAACACAGTTGAGCAAGCAGCCTGTTGCATTCTTCACTGACTTTAATTTGCAAACAGCCTTAAACCACTGCAGAAAACAGCATGGGAATTTTTTTTTAATGATGATAACAAAGGCTTGGCTGTGTAATGCCTGTAATGTAATCGCTGAATGCTCAAAGAGTACACAGGGTGTCACACAGAAACAAAGAAAGAGGTCTTCCTGACCAGAGCAGGGAATGAAATCAGAGACAAACATTCATATTCATTGAATCAAGATTCTGCACTTTCGTGTCTGGACATTGAACCTACCTGGGGCACTAATTAAAATCCAAACAAATAAATATAACTGTTTCACGTGCTCTTGAATGTACCTGCCAGAGGAGTGGTTGTGTCCCTCAATCCCTTCAAGCAGGCAGCTTAAAAACAGTTCAAAGAGCAGTTAGGTATCTAACTTTCACTGAAACACAGGAACACCAGCCATTCGGCTACTCTTTGCAGACACACACACAAGCATGCACCGCTATGTGTCAGACAGTTTCGCAATGGCTTCTCTCTGTTCCTGGGGAGAAGTTCCAGAAAAATCTCCCTGGATGAGCCCTCCAGGACTAATCACTGTACACTGCTTACTTATTCACTTCCCAGGCTGGTAATATTCTAGTTACTACACCGTGTCCTGTCACACCTTCAGTTTGTTAGCCTCCTAATGAAAAGACCTAATTCCTTCCTTGACTGGTTGGGAGGCTTGGCTAATGGTGCTGTGTAAATGAAGACGACGGTTATGACTATGATTATGAGTGTTACATTAGTAATAACAAGGAACTGCGGTCAGGTATGTCAGATATCCAGGAAATGAGAGGAAATACCTACTTAAAATGAAGGTTAAAGAAACTGTTTTTTCATGAACTGAGGAGAGAGATTTGCATCTGAAAAAGAAAACTATGAGCACAGCAAAAAAATTCCTGCTAGAATTGACTCTAATTTAAAAACAATTTAATTTTGCCACACATTTTAGCCCAGGCAACACTGGCTTCTTGCAAGCATGCAGGCGAGCTCATGAACTGCTCACAGGAATACCTGCAGGAAGGTTGAGTTCATATATTTGGTGATTCATATCCAGTGAGAACTACACTACCCTGAGTGAGTAGAGGATTCAGGGAAAAAGGTCCTCTCCTGTTCCAGAGAGGCCAATGACTAAGGAAGCAAGTAAAAGACTAGACAAGTTAAGGATGGTCTTTTCCTACTGCATCTTCACAGCTCTGGCAGTCAGTAGGTTTTCATCTCCCTGAAGAGGTCCAGATGACACCTGAACACAATAGCGTTGACAACGTCATCAAATAATCTGTCTCACCTTTTTGTTTGCTCTTGAGCTATGGCATACCAGTGCATGTGGTTCAGATGCAAGTATATTTCAGGCAGCACATTATGGGGAAAAAGAATGTTGTAAATGCCACCTGTAGTCCTGAGTCCAGTTCTCCAAGGCAGAGACACTAGCATTTTAACTTAGCTGTCAAAGATAGAGTTAGGTCCTGTTTAACTGAACAAAGAGAGCTCTAGATGATAGTGACCCATTTAACTCCTCACAAGTGATGTGTAGGTCACAGGTATTTAAAATGTGACACAGAAAATACTTTCAAATAGTGATCTGCTCACAGTAACTTGGTTTCAAAGTAAAAGGCAATATTTTTCTCCAGGGAATGATTCCTTGCTGCTCGTGCACCAAGCTCTGAGCCAAAAAAACCCCACTTATGCAATGGAAGACCTCTTACCAACTGCAAGGGGCTATCTGTAAAGTCCTTTCCAAAGAGCAAGGTGATTAAATCAGTGCATATCAAAGACTGATTCAGACATTGCTCCATTCCTTCAAATGCCCAACACACCAACAAGATGTGAGTCAGAGAAATGCTACTGTGCCCCACTTAAACATGGATGGAGAAAGCAAACACAACAGCAAACATGTCAAATCCACCATCTATTGTACTGGTTTCTTGATGCTTTTCCATTCTGACATTCATCCAAAACTCTCATTGCAATCCATCTATGCCCTAAACACTGACTGGCATATTTTTCCAGAGAAAACAAGGAAGCTCATTAGCTTCCTTTAGAAGATACAAATCTGCAGCTCAACATAAACTTCAAGAAAACATATTTGATTTCCTGTACTGGAAGGTAATTTTTGCAAAACCAACAGCAGAGTAGTTGATACATCTCCAAGATTCTTGTTTGTTCAGTCTGTTTATGGGACACCTCAGCTATCTGAGCATGGAAGTAGCTACTTCATGTTATATGCAAAGCCTTGGAGAAAAAAAAATTGAGGGAAGTGGAGGAATAGGAAGTTAAATTTTATAAGGAGTAGCAAAAAAGCATAGGAATTATTTCAATTAGACAAATTAAAATAAATAATTGAATTGGTGCAGTTTCTTCTTATTTTTACAGCTGGCTAAAGATTCAATAGTAGCAATTCAGTGCTTGTACAATGGCACCTGCACAAACAGCTGTAGTTCCCTTGTGTAAAACACACTCGATACAGCAGCAAATTTGCTTGAACTTGCTTTCACAAGCAGCATGGTCTAACAAAGGAATGGTTAATAATTTCTGCTAAATAATAGAAAGCTTCAGACACATGGCAGTGTAGGATGCTCCTCACTCTTCCTTTGTCTAGGCGCACATCTCAAACCTTGCACAACCTAATTTGGGGTGAGGGTTTGGGGAGTGTAAGGGAGAGGCAGTGAAGAGAAATCTTCATTCACTTTACCTGGCTGTGGAGCAGACCACATGGATTATGTGTTTACATTTACTCTTCTCTGAGTATTTGTGTTTAAAAAGCCTAATACGCCCTATCAAAATAGATTATGTGTAATTGGCTTGATGCTCATCTCCTTGAAAGTGATGCTGGGAGGCATACCAGTGTATTCAATTTAGAAGTTTGTATACAGGGCAGCACCCAATAAAAGTCCCTGAAAACCAATAAAGTTGTATATTATACAAGTTCTCTGTTGCCCCTCTTTATTTTTTTTTTCCCCTCTGTGCAGAGAAAAGGTAGAAGATTTCTGTAATTGATTAAGACCAGTTAGTGGAGATTTATTGGCAAGGATTGCACTCTGGTTTTGGTATTAACCTCTTAGATCACAGCAAGTGGCTTTTGAAGTTGGCTGGGGGCTGGAGAAAAGTTCTTCGTCAAGGAACATACCATGCCTGCCTTCCAAGGGGAGGCTAAGGGCAGAGTGGGAAGGTCGCTCCATTCTGCCTGCCACACCATGCAATAAATATTAGCAGGAGATTATTATTGAATGCAAGGAAATAATAAAACAAAGAGCTCTTACATGCCTTACAGCTTGTATGTATCTTGTTAGACGATTAAAGAAAAGCAGGGTTAAGAAAGAATGACTCTGCCAGATGAAATCACATATGTTTTATTCCTAGCTGGGTTGCAAAGAAAGTGAAATGATTTAGGGCTTTATTTACACCCTTACTTCTCTCTCTGCTTCTGATTCCTCTTGACCCGTTCCAGCATCCCAGTAGCCCTGTTCCTGGAACTACCCTGCCAGGTTCTCCAGCAGCAGCAGTAGGTTTTTCTCCTTGGTGGTTAGTGCATACAGAGCACCAGTACTTTCCCAGTGGGAGTATGCAGCAGTGCCACCTCTGCCAGAAGAGGATAGCAGAGCAAGTTCTCTCAGTCCCACCAGCCAGGTGAAGGGGGACTTGTGCACTCAGCCCCACAGGGCAAAACCTAGCTGGGGCATCTGGAACTGAAAGAGAAAATTAAGCCTGTGGAGTTTCAATTTCCCTGATTAAATTTCCCTTTTAAAACAAAAAACAGAAAGTAAAAGATAAATGTGTCCAGTGAAAGAGGTTGGAATCAGAACATGGACTTCATCTCAGAGAACACTATTTCCAGACAAGGAGTAAATAGATCTGCAGCTTTATTTCTACCATTATTAGGACAAGGGCAAATTGACAAAATTAACATTTTAGTGCAATTTCAGGTAATGAATGTGCCACAAGATACAGAAAGAAGATGTTTAATTGACAGGTCTTCTAATTGTATTACTTTAAATGTTGGAACAAATAAAGAAACTATTTGTAAGCATCTAGAAGATAACGAGGAGACAGTTGTGGCCAGCATGGATTTGTCAAGAAAAAATTGTGTGACACTAATGTAATTTACTTCCTGCATAAGATAATAGACCTTGTGGACATGGAAGAAGCAGTAGATGTCATGTATCTTGAGCCTAGTAAGTTTTCTGACACTGTCTTTTATAACATTCTGATAAATAAGATAAGAAAATGTGAACCAGGGGAAACCTACTAGAGAGTGAGGGCCAAACTGGTTAGAAAGTCATATCGAAGAGAATAATTATCAATGGTTCACTGTCAAAGGCTGCATCAAGTGGATTCCACAGAGGTGTCTCTTGGCCTGATACCACTCATTGCTGATGAACTGGATGATAGAAGAGATTGTGGTGCTATTAAATTGCACATTGCCTGCTACTGGGAGAGACTTTTCATCAGCTGCAAGAAAGGGCTAGTATTCCAGGGGATGTTGACAGTTTTGAAATAGTCCCAAAAATAGGATGCAAGTCAAGCAAAGTGACTGTTATATTATACAATGACCCAGCAGCAGTCTGCTACTTAAATTAAAATTTAAGAATAATTGACTTGGTACTACAGCTTTGTAGGTAAGGATCTATGTATTACAGTTGATCAGAAGACAAACACAAAAACTTAAGAAGAATACTTATTTTTTCATTTACTTAACACTTGTAAGACTTCAGGACATTGCACACAGACTAGGTGTTGGCTACCTAACTTTAAGGAACATGTAAGTCAACAAAGGCCAAGGGAGAGCAACAATCAAGAATCTGGTCATCAAGGAGAAAGAGCTGGTCTTGCATAGTCTAGAGAGAAAAAGACTGATATGAAACACAGCAGTGATCTTTGAATCTGTACTATAGTTGCAAAGAGAAAGTGGACAGTTTCTTCTCTGTGACCATGGTGAATAGGACAAGAAACAAATGGTTTATAATTTAGGAAGAGAGTTTAAGGTTAAGCATTAGGAAAAAAATTTCCAGTGTTAGAGACAGATGAACAATGGAATAGACTCCTTAGGGATGCTGTGGAATCTCCATCACTTAGAGAAGACCCATGTACAACTTGACAATGTCCTGGAGTGGGGAATGGACTAGATGACCTCTAGAGACTCCCTTCCAATCCACTTTTCTATAATCCCATGAATTCTATGAATACCACAATCTAGCCATGTTTAATAAATTAAACTGTAAGGGAGAAAAATAATCCCCTAGACCCAGAGCTAGGTCTGAAAACACTAAACATATTGTAGTAATAGACCATAAATTTGCTTTCATTCCCTAAGGAGATTTTATTGCCACAAAGACTAACATACCAGAAGCCTCCTCTAATAGCTAAGTAACTCCAACACACTGGCAGTCTCTTTGATTCATATTCTGGAAGAAGTAGTTTCTGTTTATAGAAACAAATTAGTTGCATCAGAAATACAGGTTAGGTCAATCTTCTGAGCTCTATATGCTTCCAAAATGTCTCTTTGTAAATCTTCATATGTCTTGAACAGCAAAAACACAACTCCAGATCATTATTAAAGGGCACTTTGAATTATTTTCATCCTATTCCTATAGTCACTACTTCTCACTATAATATTCAAATACCCTGTTACCAGAATGAAGACAAAGACAACGCAGACAAGATGTGGTATGGCCTCCCCAGCTAATCAGAAAACAACACAAAACTATGCTGTTCTGTAGTGACAGACATCCATATTTTATGTAAAGCAGAAAGCACTTTACCTATAAGTCGATGGAAGGGATCCTGAGGGGTTTCCTTTCACTACCGTGAACACAACAGAGAGAAAGAGAAACTTTCCAATTAAAATCTTCCTAGGAAGGTGTTGTTCCACATAAAGGAATAATTATTGCTGTATAATGTCATACCAGTAAAGCAATCTAAGTTATCAACCAGGATTTTAATTTTCTTTTTGCATCACCAAGCAGATTCCATAATACATTTTCATATAAGCACCTAGGTTTTACTCTTTTTCACTTGGGTTCACTATCGTGTTATAGGGGAATGAGGCCTTTTGCTCATTTTTATGAGCAAAACCTGGTGGAGGGAAACAAAAGCTATCAACTACTTTCTGTCCAGAGTGAAACTAAACAATTCACTCAATGAGTTTGAGCTTCAGAGAAAATAAGGTTAGAATGAACTGCCCTTGTAAAAGCCTGTCCCCCAGCAGTTCATGGGGTTCACACAAGCTACATTTGTTCAAAGCAGTCCCAAGAGGACAATGCAAGCCCTGTTTTACTACCACAGGATATAAGGTGGTATCAAATAATGAATCCAAATATTTCCCTTCTGAACTCAGCCCAAAGCACTTTTAAAGTTTTCTAATATAAAATAATATACCATGAAGTGGAAATCTTTCTGATATTTTGTCATTTTAAGCTGTGGTCATATATTTTGCCCTGGAAAATACAACTCTGTGCTCATTGTGTGCTTTTTTGTTTTCTGTTTAATCTGTGATGCATATCTGAATGGAATTTTTGCCTGTAATTCTATAAAATTTACTCTGAACCACTGCTTATGCTCTACTGATCACAACTTTGTTTTAAGGATTGGCTCTTATTTTTCAATCTTCTCTTCACTGCCCTTTTGCTGTACTAGAATATGAGAAGTAAGAGGGAAAAAAATTTGCACATTTAACACTTTGTTTTCCCTGGACTTCTGCCTAGTGCTGCGAGGATCTTGCTGCCTCACATAAGCAAACCAGGAAATCATACTGCTGGAATGACAGACTGTAGTGGTTTGGGTGGATTCACCCTTTTTGCTTGCAGTTTGCAGCCAGCCACAGCCACTTAGTAAATATAATAGACACACACTCATGCGCATTGACTGGTATTTTTGCTTTCCGAAGTTTTTTAGCATTATCTACTATGTTTCAGCTCTGACACCTATGGCAAATGTTACAAAAGAAGGAGGCTAGAGCCTCAACTGGTGTACATCTACTTCAGTATCCTGAGTTATGGTTTACATACCCGTGTGTCGGGCCAGAGTTAGTCATGGCTCCAATGGTCACTGTTTCTAACGAGCATTTAAAAACGATGCCAATTGAAGAAGCCCCACATCATTTAATTCAGCTTGTGTGGGAAATGGATTGATTTGTTTTCAGTGTAAATGAAACCTAAAATCACTTCTGAAAGTAATTTTAAACTGAAAAGTGTGACAACTAAGCCAAGGCTAAATTGGACCCTGCACTTACAATCACTTTGCAGCTTCCCAAGTGCTAAAGTATAGTATTTCATTAGCTGGTAAGAAGATGGTGTCCCTTGTGCAAGTTTACACAGTCTGTTGAAGCTGCCTCAATTGGGACACTTTAAAAGCTCAGAAATCATAGGGGAAGTCCATGTTTCATCCATGCTTGAATAAGTAAACCTTTAATCATCACAGGTGGAGAAGTGATGTTCAAAGGAAGCCACGGAAGTGACTGGACCTCTAGCTCTTCTGAGTCTAACAACAGAGTCACTGCACAGGCTGCAGTTCTTGTAAGATGCAGCACAAGCGAAGAAACATTGATCACTAACAGGAAAGACAGTGAGGTAAGGGCAGATGTGGAAAGCAATCTCAGAAAGAGGTATGAGCTTCAAGCAGGTCATTCCATGGTCTGAGTTAATGTCTGGCTCCTCTGCACATAGGACAAGAGCAAACCGGATGTCTGCCAGAAGTAAACTAAGAATGTCTGAAGCCCCTCTGCCTGTGAAGCAAACATGACTTTAAAAATGAATACATAAAGCAAAGCACAGCTATTTGTAGGAAATCAAATGTAAATGAAACAGGATGAGCTTCCTTGAAATAGCAAGAAAACAAAGACAACAAAGCAAACAAACAGGAATGTAAAGAAAGCACAGTCAGCATTTGTAATACAGTCATTAACCATGCTTTGTACTTCTGAATGTCCTTTATTTGCTGGCCTCAGAGCCTGCAAACATTAAGGATTTGTCTACAGAGAGGCTGTGGTAGTGGATGATTTATTTATTCTGCTGCCACTTTTGTCTCTGGTTACCCTTCTGCTGTGTCAAGTCTATTTACATTCTCTATGGATGTAGTGTGATGTGTAGTGTGTGTATATATGGGGAGCTAAAAAAGGACCATCCCCATTCATAAGCACACGTGCTCTATCTGTGCAATGCACATAAGGCACCTCCACACCCAGCACTGCACAGTGCAAGCCATGCAGATTGAGTAATGACAAATTCCAGTTACCAGTCATCACTAGCACCAACTCCTGCTTCACCAAGGTTTTCATCAAGACTGTTCCACATGAGCATTCATTGAGCAGCATGGGGAACCTGGGGAGATCTGTTGGGAGCTACCAAGTTCTGCAAATCTGTAAGTCCTGTGTTTGGGTTTTTTGAAAATTTGGGGCTCAGTGCCCAATAACGTGACTCTGATATGGTTGGGATATGTATCCTAGGAGCTCTCCCAGCCTTTACTTCCCCATGTGTGAAGTAAGACCATATTTTTTATCCCCTGAGCATTACAAGCTACTGTGAGGATTACTGGCACACAATAGTGATCTAGAGAAGAACATTCTAAGTGATATGAAAAGGAAATGCCTTCTTTTATTTGTGTTGGCATTTTTTTTTCTCCATTTGAGGTGAGTTTAGTGCCTGTGAGAAGCACCCAGAAATCCTGTTTTCCTAAAAAGCAGCTCAAGAAAATCAAGTATTCCTTTCATGGAACAGTTGATTCCAACATGTTGCAAAAGCCTCATCACTTTACGTTACACATCCTGATGAGATACAGGTTGAGAGATCTGTATCTAAATGGTTTCATGGGTGGTAAGAGGGTCACACATAAAAGTAGCCCCTCTCTCTGTAAGGTAGCAGGTTGTCCCAGGAGATAATCAGGATTTTCTTACTGAAACAGTTAGTGGATCTCTACAGTTGACAGTCCATCCCACACAGGAAAAGCCAGGAATATATTTTGGATTTGATTATTGTTGAGAGCTCAAAGAAAATTGTGGGGACTAGGAGACTGAGTGCATGGGAACCTATACTTTGATATTTCTATTCTGCCACTACCTTTTATTTGTGCTTTCTCTCCAAAACTGATGGATTCATTATGCTGCACCACCTGCTTTAGGCATTCTGCAGCTGCCACAGCAGAAAATGGACAGATATTACACTGTCACTGAACTAACCGAGCTATCGCTTACTGCTTCCTTCCTACAAAGGGGAAGACGATGGACCTGTTTCCCCCAGCACATTTCTTACATAGAGATGGTGCTTTGTTAATAAGCCAAGCCCAGTATTTTAACAACTGCAAGGTGAAAGGTTGAAGCAGTAATATGCCTTAAGGTCATGTGGCACACAGTCATATTTTAATTACCACTGCCTGAGGCTATCTCCACAGGTATGTTTCCTTCCTGCATAAAACATGAACCTGGGAGTGATTTCAAAACACACTGTCTAATAGTCTATGACTCCAACAGGATGTACACAGTATCGGACTTTAATCCAAGGGCAAATTTTATTTCAGTATTTTATCTTGTAGGCTCAGAGGAGTAAGAGAAAGAAACACTTTTCTATTGGTAAACTAATAATGTTGAGCAACACAAGGTGTGTCATATGTTCTAGAGATCTTTCATTTCCTTAATAAATATCCAAGCATAGCAAGCTCTCAACAGCAATATCCTTTCAATAAAAGGTAACCTTATATGGTCACTACATGATACATGATTTATAAGATGTCATGTTAAAGTAAACTCAAACTCACCAAACACACTGAAGGAAGGAAATGGTTGTCTGGCTCCATATGGTGTTTTCATGTTTCTATTAAAACCAGACTATTCAAACACTGTGGATACCAGCACAGGTTTTAGCTCTAAAGGAAGGATAAAGAGCGTCTTATCCATACCATCTGTATCAATAGCATAAAAATTGCTGGCAGCACATGAATGTGGTTAAAATACTTAGGGTCATCTTACTGTTGGAGATTAAAAAGACATTGCTCCTACAGACTGGTTTGTTCAAAGAGATATCATGAAAGTGGACCACTGAAACTCTTTACTAGCCAAATATCATGCAAAAAGGAACAGAAATAGTTTAACTGTAAAGGCCAACTCCCTTGAGACAACCTCTTTTAAAGTAGGATATAACATTGCAGAAGTTGAAATCCAATCTTCGCTATCATACTTGACACTTAAATCTAACATCCAGATTTTTGTGAAGTCATGCTATTCCAACTGAAGGTATTATACTGCTTTTGCAAATGTCTTCAATCTATGAAATTATCAGGCACCTTAAATAAATAAAAAGTTGCTTATTTATTATGTATGACCATTAAAAAAAAAATCTAGGGCATTGCAATCGTTTTTCCCTGGCTGTTTCCTCTGTCCTCACTCCCTGGCAGATCCTAGGAGGCATGCTCCTACCACAGGCTACTTCAGGGACTCCCAATCAGCCCCTGCCAGGCTCCACCCAGACATCAGAAGAAACCTGATGTAAATAGAAGGTGGTTGAATTATATTTTTCCTTCCCTATAGGGGGCAACCCTTCACCACTTCAGTGAATGAGGGGCTACCACTCATCTCAGTTCAGGCCCAGGAACACGTTGCATCACTGCAGCATAATGAACTCGAAGAGGAGAACAGATTTCAATGCACGTCACAGCAGGTCAGTGCATTTGCTCAGTAGTGTGCTGCACAAAGCTCACATAGTTGCTTTTCAATTTATTTTTAAACCCACTGCCAAACCATGCTGTTGTTTAAGCCCAGCTGAGCTGAGAACCTGTAATAACCTCAGTGAAGTACAAGATCTCCTAGATTTCGTAGGGGAGGACTCATCCCACATATTTTCAAGTTGTCCTTTCACACTGCACCTCAAGTTACACTAACGCTTTCAAGCATTACACTTTGCTTGGAGATTAATGTATTTATCCTGTACTTTTGTCTCTACAAGAGTTTTGGTTCATTCACTTCAATGGATAGACAGTGATCATTAGCCTTATGCATCTACCACTACTTCTACTTTATTAACACAAGTACCTTCAAGAACTTCTGCTAATGAGAATGGCAAAGACCCAGAAAACGTTCTCAATTCTTTGAACCTCATTCACTTTATATTATAAGGCTAATAGTGTCACTACTCCATTAAAATTTTTACATATTACAACCTCTAGAGCCAATAGTACTTAATGACTTGAACACTTCTCCCTCCCCACTTTTTTTCCTACATTAAACACTACAGCATGCAGCAACTTTTCTTTCAGCAGCAAACACCATCCATAGTTCTCATGTTTAATGGTTCAAATGGTTTCCATTTAACTTTCTGCATACAGGACACATTCCCTGCTCAGTCAGAGCTACCAGTGGAGCCCAGAGGGCAAGACAATCTTTCTCACTGCCCTCTACAGCACACAGGCTGAGTATAGATCAATACATTGGGATGTGAGGAACGTCTTACCAGCTGCAGCAGGCACAGCGTTCCCAGCTGCTTTCTTATTAAGTCAAGGGACTTTCATTCAGCTTTTTGGTTCCTCCACATTTATATGGCTTTTCAGAGTTTCAGAATGAAAGGCTGAAGTTGAAAGAGAGTCAGAGAAGTATCTCAAGCATCCCCAACTTTGATACCACAGTATCTGAAGTGAGGCAGCTGACCCCAACAGGGTGATTCAAGGGGGTGGAAATCAGTACACAAAGCATACCATAAAGCCAACAAGGAGAGCTTGAAGCCTCCTCAGTGTGATTCACAGCATATGGGGAAAATCCGAAGAAGGAACAGAGGTAGATGGTAACCTGGAGCTGCCTGGTGCTAAGTAGTAGGAAATGCTGAATCAGGGCACATCTGAACTTCTGCTGCTTTTCGGGAGCATTGGTATCCCTGTCCATGGGATTAGGACACTTACCTGGGAACTAGGACACCAAATATTCAGACTCCTCAGAAGACCACACTTAACCACAGAAAAATATTCCTGTTGCAGGTGGGCCATCAAGCACAGTGTAGGATCCCTGGGCTAAAAGACCACAAGAAGGTGGGCCCTGGACTGTAATTCAGGGGTTACAGGTTGGAAGCTCTGATGTTTGTTGCCATGCTGGATTTTATCACAGAGAGAAGACCAAGGCTTCTTCCAGCTAGAGCAGTATATTAACCACAAAGCTCACCCTCCCTTTCAGGCTGCCCAATAATACCTGTTCTTACATCATGGCAAAGCTACATCCATCCTTGTATTGAAGCTGAAGCTGTTGGCTTGCTTGGATCTCAGCCTTCATCAGTTAAAGGCTGAAGAATAGGAGGTCTTCTTCCCTGCATCATTCCTCTGGTACAGTGCAAAGCAGACAGACCTAATCCACAAAGCAAGGCAACAGCATGATATCCAGAGGCCTTCAGCCTCATCTGAGATGAGGAAAGGGCTTGTTCACATCACACTCATACTGTGGATGTCAGAGAAGAGGAGCACGGGGATTTGGGGTTGCCTTCAGCATGTGCAGTAGAGGCAGAGTGAGAAAGGGAGAAATCTGCTAGGAGATCCTTTCTGCAAGAAGAAATTTGAGAACAAACTACAGAACCAGGAAACTTTTTTTTTTCTCTTTCTTTTCAGCATGATGTTGTGTGAGCCCAACAGCCAACACCTGCTCTGGCCTCACTCAAGTGATGGAAATTTGACGCTAGTGAAGATGATGCCCTGAGTTTTCCTGACAATGTTTCTGTGAAAGGATGTACCAGGAATGAGGGCATCCACTGCTGTGTTAACACTGAAATTTCTACAGCTGGGTGAACCCAGCCTCAATTGCCAGCATGATTCTTCAGTTAACTGTTCTGTGGCCTGACTAACAGGGATGGTCATTTTAGGTGGGCGTTGTTTTTTCAGGCTAATTGCTATGGTTTGTTGCTGCTTTGGAGTGTTTTTGCCTATAGGCTGTGCAAGCATATGTGGGGCAGGGCAGGGGGGTCTTTTAAAACAAGTGGCACAAGTGAGACAACAAAAAATTCTACTAGCTGCTGACATGGTCCTCTTTATCATTTGTTCCTGACAGGACCTGAGCATGCTGTGAGCTACACTTGCAACTTCACTCACGCACCCAGGATTTAAGTTACGCTAATACATTTCAGCACAAATGAATATGTTCATCTGAACTTCAGGCCAATTTAATTGCAGTGACACAGAAAAAAAGTGACAGAAGCATCTGCCAGAAGTCTCAAGCACAGGCCAACAGAATGCATAAGCATTTGAAAGAGTTTTAAAGACTAGTATTCTTCCTTAGCTTATTATCTTGCTGTTTACTATGTTGGAACCAAGATTAAAATGCTTTAGTGTTTACTGAAGCAGCATATATGGTATCTAACAGCATGTTATTTTGTGCACACTGTTTAACATTCTTTATTGCTCCAACTCATAAGGTTTATTTGAAATCAGTGGAGGAATTCATCCCATCCACCATTTACTCAGCTATTATCAGCTACTGCAAAAATGCCTTGTGGAGAATAAACACCAGTTATTTATGAGCTTTCACAAGCATGCAAACTCCTGATAGAAAATTACATTTTTAAGATCCATTATTATTTATGGCATGTGTGTGTCACTGTATGCAGTTGAATTCTGGCTGGAGCACCTCTCCTATGAGGGCAGGCTGAGAGAGTTGGGGCTGTTCAGTCTGGAAAAGATAAGGCTCCAGGGAGATCTTATAGTGGCCTTGCAGTAAGGGACTTTTTACAAGCACAGATAGTGATAGAACAAGGGGTAATGGCTTTAAACTGGATGAGGGTAGGTTTAGATTAGACATTAGGAAGAAATTCTTCACTGTGAGGGTGGTCAGACACTGGAACAAGTTGCCCAAGGAAGTTGTGGATGGCCCCTCCCTGGAAGTGTTCAAGGCCAGGCTGGATGAGGCTTTGAGCAATCTTGTCTAGTGGAAGGTGTCCCCGCTGATGGCAGGGGGGTTGGAACTAGATGATCTTTAAGGTCCCTTCCAACCCAAACCATTCTATGATTCCATGATTATGCTCCAGAGGTAACCCTGAAAAGAACTGTAGCTACCTGGTTTAACTTGACATTTCAATTGTTTTATGCTTGATTCCAGCCTCCTTATTCTCTCCCTCCTCCTCCTCCTCCCCCATTCAAGTAAAAGTTTTTCTTCCTTTGCTGGTAGCTACAATGAACATGGAGCTGATGGAAATTAAACTCTACCTAATGTTTTGATCAAATCTTAGCCAAGTCAATGGGAAGCCTTTCTGTTCAGAGGTAAAGACTGATCATGGAATACTTCTCCCAAATGCTAAGAAATTTCCACCATAGAAAATCAATAAAATGTTAGGCAGACATTGGTCAGGAATAATTTAGATCCCATTTACACATATGTATCAGGGAGAGGAGAGGTTCCTGCTCAGTGGAACATGAGCTGCTTCATACGGGGACATTGTTTGACTCGATCTGATCCATGGATCTGTGCTCACCTACAAACAATTCCTGACTGTCAGGTCAGTGAAGGAAACTCTTCTAAATTCTCCAGCTAAATATAAAAGAGTGTAGTTTGTGTGTCTAATATTTACACTTACTCCACCTGGCTTTTTAAGTTTGGTGCATTAATACAGTTTACATTCTCCTCCTCTACCTTTGTGAATTTTTTTCCTGGTCTTGCTACCCAGCTAGAGACAGGAATATATCTAATAGCTAGTGATTACTTCAGATGAGCAATTTGAGTGGAAATGTTTAGTGCAGCTTCATGTTTCATCTTCCCAGAACCTCAATGACATCTCATCTGGAATACACAGTTTGCATCATGTCTCTGTATATGTATTCACAGGTTTGATTATGTGAGTTCTCAGAGGAAATAAATGCCAAGAGCTGTGTACCTTTGCTAACTAGCATTCTTATGCTGGTTTTGCATAATCAAGCAGCACCTTTCATCCAATAATATATTTAAAATATCTTTTAGACAAAGCCCAATTTGATGAGGCTGACGCTACAGCAGCAGGGAGCATGCATGGTACATTGGGCTTTAGAGTAATGGTTTAGATCTCTCTACAGCATGGAGCACACATAAGCTTTGAAGCATAAAAATCATAAATGATTAACCTACTTGATTTCACACAAATGATAGAAATATGCTCTTCATGGTTTATTTTATTGTCTAAAAACAAAGGCATTATGTCATCATGTGATAAGGTCTTTTATGGTTTTCAGCAATGCTAGTCCATTTTGCTTTAATTGCCAATTTTTCACTGTATTAATTGCTAATTATTATATATTTGTATATGTGACACTTCAATTATCATAATGGGATCATAACTGTTTGGATAGAATATTGTCTTGTCTCCATGAGCTATTTCCACAACAAGCTGGGCAGCCTTAAAAAAATTCCCTCCAAACATTTTTCTTTTTTTTATTAAAAAGATTTTTCAAATAAGAAAGAAACTTACTAAAACATCTAGTTGTCAAGAAAACATGAATTACTCTAACATTCTTACAAAGTTTTTGTAAGAGAAACTAAATCAGCATTTGTTAACTTTTCAATAAAGCAACATTTCAAGTCAAAATTTGGGGGAATAAGTGATACTACTAAGAAAAAAAAGTTAATGTACCCTAATATAAACATTTCCAACAGCAATTAAAAAACCCCAACACTTCCCAAGAACTTCTCTAAGATCTACTAGTATCTTAAAAATAAAAGTGCATATTTTTACATTTACCTATTTTACAAGTGCTCCAGAAGCCTCCTTTTGATTTTCAGTTAATGTTTGAAAAAAGGAACAGTCTTAGGGATTGGTATTTTCCACAGGAGCTACTGGCTGCTTGCAATGTTTTTTTAATAAGATAACCCTTCAAGACAGAACCAGTATCCCTGCCTGGCTAAAATTAGCAAAGTCCAAGACGTGTCAGAAGCACACCTCAGGTTGGGCTCATGTAGGAAACTGAGAATTTGGGGGTTTTTTTACCACTTGGCTACTTCGCCCTCACAGTGTAATTAAATTATTTTCAGAGAGAAATTAAATTCCTGAGGAATTTTTGAAGCTTTACTTCAGTTGATCTTAATCCCAATTGCAAATTGGCTACGGTGGCTAGAGGAATGGTGAAGCTAAACTGGGTATTTAAGCTCTAAATACCCTATGTATGGTTCATTAGTTCATCTCCTTGCCAGGACAGAAAACAGGTGGAACCTGCCTGAAGACAGCTGAGGTAACCAGGAGACTCTGGAGGCAACCCAAAACGTATCCCAGTGTCACATATACATGAGCTCAGACAGAGAAATTACGGCAGTGTCACCTACAAAACACGTTCAGTCATATATTGGTATACTTGAACCTCATCTGGAGGAGGTATGATCTAAAATATGCATCTCTCCTGCAAAGTAAGAGGCAAAGATAAATTCCCTCACTTTGTTTGAAATGATGTTGTTCTTGACCTCTGGGATATAGAAAGATTTATATAAATAGAATTTCTGTTTCTGCTTGCTTCCCTGTCCTGGAGAAATATGTATAAATAAGAAATCAAAGATCGTACAAACATTCAACATAAAACTGACAGGCTGCAAAAGCAGAGCTTCTCCCTCAGTGTCTCAGAGAATGATGACTTAGTAAGTCTCTGGGACTTTGCAGAGCTGCTTCCTCCACTAGACTGTACCTTGTGCAAGAGGCGTTTTTAAATTTCATTTTCATTTCAGTGGTGCCTTTGAAAACATAAATATGTCAAAATTATTAGGTGGTAAATGGTTCATATTAGCTGCTGCAAGGTATTTTTGCAGCCTATTCAGAATCACATGGTTCTGTCTGTGGCCTCGTCATCTTTCCATAGGCTGCTGAATTCCCATGCAGCAGAGAAGATGGAGGACTTGCAAACTTTGGCTTCAGCTAGCCCCTCAAAAGCCCCAACAAACTTTTTATTTGTTTATATGTTTTTCAGCTAAGATTCTAGCAGGCAACATGGCATTTTCTGGTTTATCTTTATTTTGCTTTGTTTGAATGTCTCATCAGTTACCTCCTGATATCACAGCCAGCTGTGCAGATTCAACTGAACAAATAAGGTCCAGTAGGAAGTTATTGATGGCTTTATCAGTATGAAATACTCACAATGCATCACCTGCATGCTTAGGAGTGTAATGCTGACAATAAATATGATAATAGTTGTCACACATCAGTGAGAGAAATGTTGAGCTTCCAAAGCACTGAATAAATTGCATTTCCCTTTATTTATTCAGTGCAATAGATGGCACAAAGATGGTAGAACCAACCAACCATTTTGACATGTTTACAAGGGTTTTAAATCATGAAATGGATTATTGCAATGCTGAAAGTATTTGGCAAATGCATTTTATGCACAGCACATTCTGCTTGAAGAGGCAGGCTGTTTAATTTACATTTGTTAGAAGCACCTATGATAAAGAAGGGTTATATGTCAAAGAAGCTACACTTTTGGTACCAAAAACAGTAACCTGCACAGTTGCATCCAAGATGCTTCACACACAACCACAGAACAAGACAGAGAGGAGACATGAGAGTCAGAAGAAATCCAGAGATGCCCATGAATAACCTTGCTGGATGTGGCCTTATATAAGCTGAATCCACAATAAGGTCCAAGCATGGCCAAGCTCTTTCTCTTGAGTGGGTTCACAAACCCACATGATGGTAAGCTTGGATCCATAGATCTAAATTAACAAATCTTCTTTATTGCTCCTTACCACTTCAAGAATTTGGGTTTAGTATAACAAATCTATATCCATTTGAGCCTGCTGCAACTAAGTGCTAAATACTTTCTGCAACATGTACCAGTCTTGTTTCATTTCCCACTGAGCCTCATAAATAACCAGTAAAAATAAAATTAAACCTCTATGACTTCATGATTGAGAACTGGTAGCAAAAATCTTGATGGACCAGGTCCATCTTACTTACAGCACACATTTTATCTCACCTAACTTGAGCTGCCTAAAAGTGAAGCGTTGCTAAGCAGATCATCCATGCTCTTTGTATGCAGGAGATGACTCAATCCACTTCTCCTCCTGCATAAGCTTGTCTGTCTCTCTCCACTGGCCATGGTTAGTCTAGGACAACCAGCTCAGCCTAGAGTGGGATTCAGGTACCATGGTTGCACCATGATGCTAAGACGTCCTTGAGTATCAGAGCTCCCCAGGACAGCATAGCCACATCACGCAACACTCTTCTGGGGTGGCCACTGCAGGGCAGGGTACCACAGGCACCTATGATAACACTGTATGCTTTTGTCTGGTCAACAGTCCCACTCTGGATGTCTCAGTTTTAGATAGCCAAGTACAGATGAAGTAAATCCCTATGCAGTGTCATCTGCCCAGTACTCAGGATCCTATTCCTTACAGAACAGCAGTTGTTTGAAGAGATTCCCCAAGAAACTCACCACATCCCAATGGTGCTATTTGTGTCAGAATCTGATGAGCAGTGTCTAAAGAAAACAGTTTTCCTTCAACCTTTTATTTTTTTCCCTCTACTTCTGGATCCAATAAACCAGACCTTCGGCAGCAATAAGCCAAGCCCATTTCAGCTCTGCTGGTTTAGAGCAGATGATGGTCTGGTCAAAGCTACTAAATCAGCATTTTGGCTTCAATTAATCTTTGCTGCCCTAAATATGATGTTCAAACATGGGAGCAGTTAACATAAATGTGAATTGTTTGAGTAATTAAAACACAGAAAACAAACCTAGTAAGAAACAAAGGGTACGTTGTAAGCTGTTGTAAGACTTGGGCATTGTTTGGGTTGTAGTTACAGGCTAAATAACCGTGGCATTCTGCCAACAGTAAAGCTGTGGCTTTGCAGAAGTGCCTTAGTTTTATTTAGGAGAAAAAAAAAATAAAAATTGAGAGCACCTTACAACAGGGGGAAATAATAAGTCCAATATGAAATGGAGTAAAGAAATACTGAAATCTCTAAAATTCAGTTTAGAAAATCAACAAAGTGAAATTAAATATTAGGGATTCATAAAAAATATAAAAAATAGAAAAATAGCTAGTTCTTTATTCCCATAAACCAGAAATTAATAACATGCACATATTTAATGTTCTCCAAGTTTAGACATGGTACCGTACCCATTGAATTAGGCATGTATACATTATTAACACACATAAAACTACATTAAAGTAACATGAATGGTTTGATTTAAAATCCACAAATGCCTGGCAGTAATGTATCTTCACATCAAGGGAAGAAGTAAGCAGAAACCTTTCCACAAGTTTCTAGTTCTGCTGAATAGTGTTACATCCTTCACATGATTTCAGGGCATACTAAAATGAATTTCTCCTCTAAATATCTGTGGGATTTTGTGTATTTGTTTGACCTTGGGCTTTAAGGAAAGGGGAAACATTACCAGGAGAAATATTTGGGGCTATCTTAGAAACCACAGGCCATTGGCAGGATAGAGAAAAACGGTTCTGAGCAGTGCCAGTGGCTGCTAAGGACCTTTCTTCCACTGACATTTGAAAAAAACAAAAAAAAGCCAAAACCCAGTGCTGTGTGCAGGCTGTGTACTCTGCTGCCTGTGCACAGTAGGCCCTTATGCTAAATGGTCTCAAGAGAGCACTATTTATGTGGGCATTGTGCATGTATTCAAGTCTGAGATTTACTGGGCTATACGAAGGCACACGGAGCAATTTTCTTCTCCTCCCCTTTCCTCCACAGTAGCACCACTTGCTACACACTCCATTTCACAGCAGAAGAGACTGCTCTCTTCATGGCTATGCCCTATTCAAGAGCTATCCCATAAATCATTCTACAGTACCCTTTTGTTTATATTGCAGAACACACATAGATGTACGCACACTCTCTTCCCAGACCTCTCCTCCCCGTTGGCTTAGTTATACTTTGTGCAAGTCAGATACCACTTTGCACTGCCCTGTGTGCTCGGCTGCAGTCTGGGCTGCAGTCTACCTTTCTATAGTCTGTTCAGCTACTGATCCACAACCAGAAAAACTTATTTCCATTACAAGAAAAATTTGCAGTAGTGTTCATGACAGTGAAGTTCAAGGAACACTGGAGAAAAGTCTTTTAAAACGGAAATGTGGTAAATAACTGAGTGAAATCAGAGAATTGTTTTCATCTGATTTCTGTGAGAATGGAGGCTTATGTAATTATGTCATCTGCATATGTGTGCATGAATTTGTCTGTCTTTTCCTCACAGTGGGGACCTACCAGACATCTTAGGGCAAATTTGCCTAAGGGGTAGGGACCTAAAAGATATGCTTCTACAGGTATGATGACCAAAGGTAGCCAGGTAAAGAAAGATTCCTTTATGCTTCCACTGAAGAAAGGAAAAAAAAAGAATTAAACTCTTACTAAACAATAAAGAATCCTCAAGGGAAAATGGCTTTAGGTAGTTTCCTACAACAAAAGATGTTTCTTTAGGTGAACGTCTTGAAAAGCAGCAGAGAATCCATCATAAAGCTGCTTGTCTACTCAGAGAAATATCAGAAATAGAAGTTTCCAGCAAAAAAATTAATTTCATTAAACTAATTTAGAATATTGCACAAGGGAATTATTTTGCAAGTTTCCATCTACTGAAACAATAGAGCACTCTTGGAAAACACAAAAACTGCAATTTGCTATTCACAAATTAGTCTTCAGATTTAGTGTTGGCTTGCAGTATCCAGATGTAAGGCTTATCATACCCTCCTTGGTGTAAACTAGCATAACTTCAAGAAGATGGATGCAACTCCACTTGTCTAAATTAAGCAAGGGCTTTAGTTTGAGACATTTGGCAAGAAATCCATGAAACAATATGAGCAGAAGGTCCTTGACCTGCTGAATCTCAGTATTAATGACTTACTTTGGTTTAAAAATTATGCTTAAAAAAACCCCACAAAAATGCCCACCCTAAAAATGAAAAAAAAAAAAAACAAAAAAAACCAACAAATAAGAGCAACCCACATTGCTGCAAAAGTATATAGAAAATATTTTCCATTCTACTTCTCCTAGCATCTCTCCCTGCCGGCAAAGGTGATGGCTGCCCTAAACCCTAGTTTCTCCTCAACAGCTTCTTGCAGCAACTGAGAATCAACTCCTCATGTGCAGTTTCTTCAAGTTTTGATTCAACACAGATGCCTGGTTTTCCATTGTTTTAAAATCTTCTTCCCCCTTGGACACATTTTTCTTTTCCTTGCCTTCTATGGAATATCTTGAAGAAGAATCTTTTTTTTTTTTTTTCAGTGTCTTTATCCTATTGCTTAATTCATTGTTTTTTTCAAGGCTCATTAAACTTTTCCTTCAGTTGCTTACCCAGGCTGTGTGAGGAGATGGCAAAAACCACCTGAGGGAGTCTGGATGTGTCTGGTGCTGCCTCAGGCAGGAAATTGGAGATGTCTTGAGGTTCCTTCCAGCTTTACATTTGCATCATTTCCACTATCTTTCTTCCTTGGCCCTGATTTGTTTTATTCAGCCATAGATTGCATGATACCAAATTCAGCAAAGTTCTTAACTATATGTCCATGTTTGTCCTGTCTAGAAAAGTAGTCAGGAATGAACTTGGATCCCACTGGAATGACTTGTTGAGAATCTCAGTAAAGCCTTTTCCCACAGTTTTCCCTTTTCTTCCTGTTCTTTCAGGGTGTCTCTCATACCCATATCAGTTTACATGTCAGACCTTCCAGTCAATCTTGTTCCCAGTCACTCTTGTTCCCAGTCTACTCTCTGGTTCCACCTTTTCCTCAGATCTCCTCTCTGTATCCTCTACATTGCAGGATTATTTATTTTTACCCTGGAATGCTCCACCTATGTTCTTACTATTCAGATCCTGTTGTTCCCATACTCAGAGCCTACCAGTGAGGTACACTGGGGATTATAACAACTCCAACTGTACAACCTCTACCAAGCTGTCCTTCCAGCTCTCGCCCTCTTCCACTGCTCCTAACAACAGGTTTGGTTATTGGTGAGCAAGAAGAGAACGGAACTGCAGAGATCTTAAACTCAAATGTAACCAAAGACTAGGAAGCTCAGAAAAGGGGCGGAAAAGACTGAGAGCCAAAAACTGAGGACTTGATATAGGTTCTCCTCTATCATGCAGTGAAATAGGGACCAGCAACCAGCTCTAGAGTTACCTCCTTCTGTCTCCAGCAATGGGTGACAATGGTTCAAATAAACCTAAGGACCACATTGACAACTGCATAACTCAAAAGACTTCTGAGGGATACATACCAAGAAAACAGGCAGGTTCTTGGAGGAAGATCTTGAAAGATCTTTTTTTGGTTTTTTTATTTCTTTCCAAAAATTGAACACGATGGGAATCCAAATCTAGTAATAGTAAATAATATTCCTGTCCTAAAACATTACATAATAAGTATGTCACCCCAGAATAAGTTTTTGTAGTTCATTTTGAAATAAGATTTACGTTCAAAATGTAGGGAGGGGAAGGTCACTACTGATCATATATATATTATAATAATAAGGCTTATGCTTGCGGGTTAAATCTCTTTGTACTAGGTAACAAAGACTTACTGAAGAAGAACTTAAATCACTGGCATAAATACAAGGACAATAGATTGGCTCCAGGAAATACTGAAATCTGAAAATAATCTTCAGAATTTGTGGGTTGATTTAAGGGTTTAAGCTCTCAGTTTTAAATTATTACCATTAGATCATTTTATTGTGTGGTGTGGGGTTTTTTTTTTTTTATGTGAGAAGAACAATTAGTGATCCTCTGTCTAGCAAAAATGGGCTCCTTATAGCGAAATATCAGGAAGATGATAACGTGTTATACTAAGTGACTGATTTACCCTTCTTCATGCAGGCCAATTTATTGTAATTAAAGATTGCCACTTCAGCACAGAGGTCAAAGACTAGGGCTTGTACAATCATTTTCTAAAGAAATTCTGAAGAGATGGAAGAATGGGCTCTCTGCTCCCTCCATCATTTTGTTCTGCTTCTGCATTGTTAGCAAAGCTTGTTGTTAAAATGCATAATTTGCACGCACACAAGGAGCTTAATTTTGATCTCAGTTCCAGACTTGTTATTCCAATGCAGAGTGAATAAAAGCTGCTTTATGTAATCAAAGATTGAACTGAGTCCTGAGGGCCAGTCCTGCAAGACCTTCTTCATGTGCATTTAAATTCAGTTGACCTGTTAACAAGGAAGAGGATCAGGACCAGGATTCAAGGACCAGATCGTGTAGAATTGGAAGTCCAATTGATAGAAAAGTGGCAAGCATTCTGTTTGGGTTCAGTCCTTACCTGCAGGGGTAACTACCTTACCTACGGGGAAACTACCTCTGAGGCATGGCACTCACCATCCTGGGCTTTTTATTGCTTAGTGCTGTGTCAACATCATTTGCTAAACAGGAAAAGAGATACACAGAGATCTCCCAGACATGGAAATGGCTCTGCCTTGCATCTGGGAATTAGAAGCAGTAGCAAAACAATAATGGTAACAGGCATTCATGTTGCTGGTGAAGAAAGTGGGGATTAAAGGAGTAGGAAAAGCAAGAGCGAGACCTGGGAAGGGAGAGACATGAATGAGACCTGATGCCAAAATCAGCATACAGGGTATCAGTAAAAAAGAGATGAAAGACAGAGAGTATGTCTTTGCACCAGGGCAGTGAATTCATGGGACCCACTACACTGGAGGTTGTGGACACAAAGGTGTCAGCAGAGTCAGAGAAGGATTAGAAAAATTCATGGATGACAGACATGTCCAAAAGTGGATCCAAAAGGTCTAGGAAAGGACATACCTTCTAACATGACTGACAGAACAAATCTGGAATAGGGGGAGCAGGGGACAGACTGCAGAAGATGGCAGGCTCTAGGGCTCGTCCTAAACAGCATCTCCACCCTCCATTGCTAGAGACACATCTTCGGCGAGATGAACTGCAGCTCAGATCTATTTCTTATGTACTTAAAAATCAACTCAAAAGGCATAAGAACACTAGTCTTAGAAATCCAAATGTGGTGTTGATTTGATCCCACTACAGAGGAAGTGATACCTGCCAAAATCAGTCTGAGTCAGAGCTAGAAATGCAAAGGAAAACAAACTATTCTTGTTATTCCTAACAACAAAGAAACAATGTAAAGTTAAAAATGCAGCTGCTGCGACTGAGGATTACTATATTAGCCACAAGTGTGCTAGGGCATATGAAGCCCCATATAAAGGACTGTATCTCCAGAAGATGCAGTACTACCATGTAAAGAAGCATTGGTGAGCCCTACATTCAGCTCTCCTCAACCTTAGCAAAAAAAAAAAAAAAAACCAAAAAAAAACGTAACTTAAATGGGTATACTTGAGAATGGAGAGTTTAAACTAGAAGGTGAAACTAAAAAAGTATTTGTTGGTCAACTCAGCCAAAGAAAGCCTGAGAGGAGAGATAATTTGTTCTCTATAAATATATTAGTGAGGTAAATGTCAGAAGAGGAAGGTGAGGTTATTAAGCTAAAGGAAAATGTTGTCACAAGAACTAATGAGCAGAGACCAACCAGAAATATCCTCAGGCTGAACTTGCTAATCTTCAGCAGAGTTTGATTCTGGAAGAACTTTCTCTTTGGAGCACAAGGGGAAAAACAAGCAGTTTTAAGATGGTCCTTCATCAACCTGTGAAAGGAATAACACAAGGAAGAAATCTGCAATAGCGAAAGATCAGATTTGATGACTCAAGAGACCCCTTCCTTTGTCGTGTCCCTTGCTCTCAGTGTCCCTTAATTGTTGAGCATGGACATCAAATAAGAGTGGCAAGTCCTGTGGGATTTTTCGTGTCAGGGACCTTGAGGAAGGGGAGGAGCAGCTGCCTATTATTTTAAGCAGCCTCACCATCAGGTCAGCAGCACCTCATGATCAGCAGTGTCAAAGGCGATTGATTAATCAAGCATGAGGCTTTGAATGGCTCTACCTATTGCACCCTAAAATGGGGCTCATTAGCAGGAGATTGCAGCACGTGGTTTGGATGAGGGATGTGAAAGACAGTGGACATCGCATTGTATGCCTTTTCCAGACCCAAGGTCACAAGTGTGTTTATTGGAAACCTGTATTGTATTTTCCTCTGGCCATTTCACTGTTGCCCTTTCTACTGTTTTGGCAGTTTCTTCACTCAAAGCCTGCTTTCTATCCAGTGTTTCTGCTTTTCCTTCTTTTCTATTTTCTTTTGTCTGAACTGCACCCACCCCCCTTTTATGCCTATTGCTTTTGCACCCAGAGGTAAGCAGAGATGCACTAAAGCAACCTAACACCACATTCAGCTTTGGTTACAACCTTCCTAAGCCTTTGTATTTACATGTCAAGAAACAGAGGGAAAGAAAACAGGTGGAGAATCTGCTGGGGAGGTTCTTTAAGCTTGCACTGCTAAAAAAAGAAAGCACAATACATTGAATATTGCCTATGTTTTTAAATTATGGTGATTAAAACTTCACTGCTACCTCTTGTGTTACCTGGAATATTGAATAATACCACCAGGGTTTCAAGCTTTTGCCGTTAAAGCTGATTATTAGTTATTTTCAACACCCTCAAGACAGTAGTTTAACATTGTGTCTCTCCCCCTTTTTTTCCCCCATGAAGTTTTCATATTCCCAAGTCACTGAACACAGTCCCATGATTACTGCTGTTTAAATATATTCTGATGCAGAGCATTTAAAATCTACAGGACCATAATCAACCCAACCCACACAATAGTGCTTTGAACACAAGAGTGCTAGGGAATAATGAAAAGGCCACGCATATCTATCTAATTAGCTAATTTTAGGAGTCTAAGAATACCTGTTCAATATTATAGCTAAAGGCCTACAAAGCCAAGTTTTCACTGCCAATGTGTCAGCCTTTCCAATATTCTTGTGACATGTACTGTTACAGTCTCAAGAATGACATCTGTACAAGTCTACCTAGGGTATCACTTGAAACAGAAGATGTGCAGAAGATACTCGAGCTGACTATTAGTCATTCCCCTACAGTCCTATCTGCTTTGCTCCTCCCGGGCAGGAAATGAACAGCCTAAGGAATGATGTAATGTACCTATCACTGATGCAACCTGTAATAACAAACAGAGTGCCGAAAGTTTGCATCTGGTACCATGGTTCCTATTCAGGGTGGGTGCATGTGGTCAGAAAAGAAATGAAGCTGATATAGACATATAAATGCTGTGAGTCCCTCCAGCCTCTAATAAAAATGGTATTAGCAAAGGTGTTGTTAGATGTATGGATCTAAAAAAGGAAAAAAACCTTTTACAGTCAGTAAGTAAAGCAGATGCTGAAAAATTGCCAACATGGTAGAAAGACTATTTCTTTTGCCTGACTTCATAGAGGAACAGATCTGCGATGCAGCTGTTTTTAGCTTTCTGTCAAATTGCAAAACCAGAGTTGTCATACCTTTAAGGATAAAGAGAATAATAGCCTTTTAAACTCTACTCAAAGTGTCAGGATCTCACCCCCCCATACAGCCACCCCACCTTTAAATCAACAGTAAAGGGTTCACTGATTTCCAGCGTAATAGGAATTTGCTCTTATTTGAATGTGACATTAACATGGATATACAGTTCTCAGGAGAACTGACTGCCATGGGCCAGGGCTGGACATTGATTTCACACCAAATTCCCCATTGATCAGGCATGGTAGGAAGTCTGTTCATTGAATTGATAGCAGGATATAGCTATACAGTATTTGTTTTCCTTTTAATATACAGCTTCAACAGCAAGCCATGCATGAATTTAATAAAAGAAGATAATAATCTATCCATTCTAGGAACTATAGACTGAACCTGGGTGGTTATCAGACCTGCCCTCACTGCTATAAATCATGTCAAATAGGAGACTTACTTTAGCTTTACTAATGAAAAGAATTCTCCTGTTTTAAATATATAGAACCTATGCTTTCTCCTCACTCACATTCAGTAAATTGGTAATTGTATTCAGTTATAGTTTATCAATGTAAAACCATCAACAGAAGAGAATCAGGCCTATTGTACTGTTAGAAACCAAGCATTTGAAGGCAACAAAGTAGCTCTAAACAGTGAATTAAAGTATTTGTAGTATCTGTTGCAATGATCCTTAGTTATTCAGTATGCTCTTTCAGCCATTGCTTCATACTTAGGATTGGAGGTTTTCTTAAGGTCATCTTACAAAACAACAAAAGGGGATGCTTTGAATATGCTAATACTTTCTATTGCAGGAGAGCTAACAGTGGTCATAGAGAAAATGGGCTGATGTAAAAGTCATTGACAACTGTAAGGGAAACTGAATGGGCAGTACAATTGTTATCAGAGTGCTGTGTCTGCAGCTCAGTCTGGGAATAGATCCTTAGCAATCATTTTCTGCTAGGCACTTGCATAATGCTTTTCAAGAAGAAAAGTTCTGTACTTTTAAAACAGAGGCTGAAATTTACTTTCTAGATGCAGAAGTGGCTCAAGTTCAGCTCTTATTCTTCGTTCAGAGAGAATCAATTAAGCCAAGAAAGAGACTCTGGGTGCAGATTGGCATAAATAAGATCAAAATCTGGGCTGGCATGTGTGAAGAGTGCTGCCTAGCAGACAGCATTCTCATTTCATGGCACAACAGGATGGCACGGCTGTTCTTACTAGCATAATTAAACATCAGAGTTTCAGTAAATTACATCATCTCTTCTTTCTCCTTTATCAACTCGTGGAAAAAAATAAAGGTTTGCTTTCCTAGCTAACCTAGCAAATGTGATGTGGGTTTGTGTAACAAACCTCTCAGAACAGCACAGAATGATATCAGACAGTTGCTAAAAGAACTGTGGAGCCTAAAGGATGCTTGCTCTTATCCCAGGGCATGGCACTCCAGCAACTCTGCGGTAACAAATCTAGTATGGAAGCCTGATTATGGTAATGAACTCTGCTGAGCTATCTAAAGTAACAGATGAACAAGGTAAAGGAAAAAAAAAATCCTTCTCACCTTCTCTTCACCATGGCACTCTAGTAATCCCTCACAATTATTAGTGATTTTAATTGAACTAATATCACAAAAAATATAAATGTTTGGGAAACAAGTTCAAACCAACTCGTAAATTCACTTATTCCTCCATGTTTAGCTGAAGAGGAAAAAAAAAAAGTCTGCTGTTGGTTACATGCAATTCATTCCCCCAGTTAGCAAAAAGCATACAAGATGGTAACAGTGTAAAAAAAAGCAATTGCAAATAAACAGAAACAATGCAGGATGGCACAGGAACTAGGGCAAATTTACCAATTTTAGCACTCTTTGTCCTTACCTGGGGTAACTCCAGGAATAACTAAGACTTGGGAAAGGTGAGGTAGGGCTTTGGGGTTTACCCTGTGCTTAATGAAATGTCTAGTTTTGTTAAGATATCTTTGGAAAACAAGCAATTTGGAAAACAAGGAAACAGGGAAGGCAGCCTCTGAAAGTCCCACCACTGAGCCAGCGGTGGGCGGGTAGGGCAGAGAACAGATCAGCAGCATCAAGGGTGATGGGAGCACAACTCAGAGTGTCACGAGATTAGATGACAGTGAGGGAAAATCAGGGAAAATCCTCTAAGTGAAACACAAGACAGAGAAAATCTTGGAAATAAAGAAAAAAAAAAACAAAGGCTTTGTTTTTATTGTACAGAATATAAAAACACTTGCTGTACCAATATAAATGCTTGTTTGAGATGAATAAGTGGCAGCAGCATCTCCTGTTACCACTGTTAGTAAAACACAATCAAAAGACAGTTGAAAACCTAGCCATGTCCTAACCTGCGTAGGAGCTTTCATCTGCACAACTCAAAGTGCTTTTTTTCCCCAAGACTCATAGTGTTTGAGGCTGGAAGGGATCATTACACGGCTTTGCCATCCCTGCCATGACATTTTATCCAGTTACAAAACCAAATACCTAGCATTGTCTAAGAAATAACTTATATCCAGCTAAAACAGAGATTCCCAGAAGATCTTTTACCTCGGACTGAAAATCTTGGGGAATTCAGTCTGTCCCAGGAGTATACTCCAACATATAATCATACTGATAGTTAAAAATATTGTATTTAATCTAAATTCATCTGGCTTCAGTTTCCAGCAATTGATTCTTCACAGGTTTTTCTTAGATCAGTTAGAGTTCTTTAGTACCTTCACTTTCTCATTGTGAAGTTACTTATACACTGCAATGAAGTTATCTTTATCTTACTCTGATAAGATTAAGCTCTTGAAGATCTATTATTATAAGTAGGGTTGACTGCAAACAAGATTTGTATTTTGTTAGGTCTTCGAATTCAGGTATTTTTTCCTACTATAAAATAAAATGGAATTTTTGTAACCCACAAGTCTAAAAGCAAGATTCTTCCTATTTACTCCCAAATTACAGGTGAACTGTTTCATAGCAATTAGACCTACCAGCAATATCTAGATCCCTAAAAACTTCCATTTATCATACCTTCCCTTTGATGTCATTGAAGATGAGCTGTCTGTGCACTAAATTGACACTATTTTTAGCTATGCAAAAAAACATAACTCTCCATTTTCCAAAGAAAGAGATTGAGGTACAATATGATAATGCAACAGTGGAAGGAATTTAATAGTAGTCCTCCTATCCATTTTTTCTCTTGCAACACATTAACTTTGTTGGTCTAAATCTCTTCCTTATAAGGCCTCTCACTCTCTTTCTTTCAATTTTGTACCCTAATCTGTGCCATCTTTCCTTTGCCTATGTTTTTCTATGGAATAGTTGTAAAATGGTGATGGGTAGGGACAAGTTCTAAGGCAATAAAGGAACAATGCTTAAGATTAATACAATAATCTGGAATTTAGATATGTGTCTTCTATGAACATCAGTGGGAATGTAAGGAGATGGTTGTATTTCCAGTTTTCAGGGTACTTTTTTTTTTTCCCAAGAATATGATTTTGCCTGAAAAAGAACTCTAGCATTATCTAAAATTAACTAGGAGTGCAGAATATTGGATTGTTTCAGCAGCTCATGAGTTCCTTATTATTTTTGAAATATCAGTTCTATTCACAAGCTTGATTTTGTTAAACACTGATAAGCCCACAAAATAATTTGAAAAATTCCCACCCATGTATTTTCTGAATTTTCAGAATGCTCCAAATTTCCTTTTGCCATTCAAAATCCAAAACAAACAAAAAAACCCCACACCAAAATCCAAAATCCTGTTCTGAACATGCAAATGAACCAAGAATATTTTTTTCTTGTATTTTTCAACAACTTAAAATTCTTAATCATTTTGTCAAATTAAACTACCAAAGCATTAGGATGACTAAATATCAAATGACTTCATGACTGACCTTTACACAACAGTGTAGAATGGGAAATAATACTACACAATGGGAAATGATATATATCAAAATGTCTTTTTAAAGAAAGAGACATTTTTGCAGTTGATAATTGAGGTGACTTATTATGTGATCTGAACAAAAAACAAGCTAGTGCCTAAAAGCTTTTTCTACTCACTTGGCAAAATAATCCTGAATAATAAACAAGTCACAACATTTTAATTGCTGTAATACTTCAAAGGGAAAAAAAAAAGTGTACCTATAGCCATATTTTATATCTAGTGAAAAATTCAGACAGATTTAGGCAGGATAAAAGCTCTTAATTTTAGATTCAGATCCATACCTAAACATGTCAAGGAATTTCTTCTCTAGAAGTTGGTTCCAAACCATCATACTTACAAGTAAAACAAACTAATTATACCTAAGCAATATAAGCAGAACAATCCCAATACCCATCTTCCACCAATACTCAGCTATAGGAATCAGCACTGCTAGAAACCAGTAGCCAGTGACATCAAAGATACAGACAGAAAAAAAGTTTAGAGGGAGAAGATACACAAGATCCTCCAAAGGCAGGAAACGAGATGAGGAGCAGTTGTACTATGCAAAAACACTGGACTAAGTCCATGAAATGCTGGGAGTCAGAAGCTATTTTCAGGAGTATGAAGGAGAATGAGGTGAGGTCAATGTTTTTTGCTGTTGGATATTTGAGTTCTCCCTGCACTAGAAACTAGTACAAACTTTCACGAGTCATTAAAAGCCACAGGAATTATGTGATTGAAGATTGAACAGTACTTTTTACTTCTAGCCTGTTTTCATCCACTGGTATACCTGGTTATGATTAAACCAGGAGTGTACAGTTTTGGACCCATGCTGTTGATGGCTTCAGTTGGTGCAAAGCCTAATCCAAAAAGTCAGATTTGTCATGGTTCTTAAGGAGCCTAAACAAAGCACATCAGTATTTAGCACCTACCATGTTCAACAGGAGTTTGGCACCTGGCTGCCTTTCTAAATGTCTTTTAAAAATCTTGCCAATAAAAAAAAAAAAAGAGGGGGGTGAACTGATATCTCAAAATGAATGTTCAGAGGAGTTCATAATCCTGGCACACATTCATTATACATCCTGGTCCACAATAGCTAAACACAAGCAGGTCTGCTGCATGACAAAGGTGTTCTGTCCTGAAAACTCTCCCTCTCTTGAGTTGCCTGGTCTTAGTTGTGCTTCTGGCAGTTTGTCAGCTCCTTACAACCTTTTGACAGTTATCTATGTTACACAAGAAAAATCTCATGTCTCCTGCTTCTCATGAAAAAAAACCTCAAAGACAAAGTGGAGCTTTGTCACAAAGGGCTACAAAGAACTGTGTCTTGTATGGATATATAGAGAGCTCTGCCATTTCGCTTAAAAATCAGAAACTCTTCCCTAGCTCTGGTGACTTGTAGCTCTTCTGCACTAGCAGAGTGGAGTTTATTCCAGCAGGAGTAATTAAAGAGTTGATATAAAACAGAATCATGGGATCCCTTAAAATAAGAGTAGTATATGCTTTTTATTGTGTAGCTTTTTTTCCTTATAGAAAGCATCTATTTTACCAAAATAATTGTCAGATAATACCAACCAGTGACCACATTTCATAGTTCATGGTATATGAACTGAACCTGATTATTCCATAATCTCAGGGGAGCACCTTATTCATCTTCTACTTTTTGTGTTCTGGCCCATCTTGATGATTGATACACCTCATTCCTCAAAATTTCTGTATTTTACATTCCAGCTCACTGCTTGCTCCATGAGAAATTAGTGCATCGTATACTTTTTGAAAGGACAGCTAACATACCTCTCAAATGTCACTGAGGACAGAGTTCAGGTTTTGCACCACAAAACCTCTAGGATTACATCTGGACATATTAAAATCTCATGCAGTTTTCAGAGATGTTGACTGCAGAGCATTCAAGTAAGGAAGTAGCAGGGTACTCAGCTTATGTGAAAATCATGCCAAATAAATGGAGGTGTTCAAATACCTCTGCAAAAGTCTTATGTCACAACAGGTACCGTTTATGAACATCACCTACTGTACAAATACCTTATGTGAAAACAGTAACATCACTTTCCCAAGTGACCGCCTTGCAAAACCAGTTCACAGTCTACCAAGTGTGTTTCTCAGCAAAAGTGTCCTGGTCAGACTACATTAATTTAACTGCTAATGAAGGTAGCAGTCAGTGGATCAGCGTGTGCTGAGAAAGGAGAAGAAATGGAGAAAATAAATGGAAAACACTTGAAGAAGGAACTTGTTAAAGAGTGTATCTTTTTTAGAGTGCCTCCTTTTAATCATTCTTACAGAAAGCAATCAGGTTTGGATTAATCTTCTGTACTCAACCTATATTAAGTCTTTCATTTTCCTCACTGACTTAAAGCAATGCTCTTTATTCTTCCCACTTCAAATGAAATATCCACATCATTTGTTAATGTGGGTTGTTGGTTGTCAAAGCTTGTAAGGGTCCTTCAGTTTTGGGCAACTCACTTACAGAGCCTTAGGCTTCAATCCATGAGATGTAATAAGGCAAACTGTAATATACAAGCCATGAACAGACTCATATCTATGGAAAAAAGGTTTCACTTCCTAATGCTTATATAGCTCAGGGTAAATTCAACTAAAATCCCGTCTGACTGACATAGCATGAAAGTAATTCTTATTCATTGGAAATTAGATGGTAGCAGGAAAAAAAAACCCACCTTATTTTATATAAATATAAGAATTTCCTCTAAAGTGGTTTTCATTTTTGTCCTGGAGGAAAGGAGGGAAAAGAGTTATAGGAGGATCTTATTCCATGTTTTGTTCTTTGTGTGTTCATGTTCCTATTTTTTTTTTTTTCTGTAGTTTAGGCAGGGAGAAAACAGTTCCATAACAACACTTTAACTAACTTTACCACCCTGATCTCAAATGATAAACTAAGTGGTCATAGTCTACCATTCTTGCTTCTACTTTCATGTTACAAATCAAAGGGATTTAATGAACACTGAATATCCCATACAACCTGATAAACAATTCAACCTTAAAATCATTTCAATGTCAATATTTTTGTGGTTTTTTATCTGTTGTTCAAAGAAAGATGAAGTTTGTACCAGTCATCAGTGCTAATGTGCCAGTTTAACTCCATTATATTATAATTTGTCTTTAAAAAATATTGATCTTTTCATGATCATGCTGTTAAATCTTCCTACTGTTCCTTATTTCTCATATCAGGTATTACACTCTGCCCCTCAGATGACCCAAGCCCTCATGAAGTCTTGCCTGGTTGTCCAACAAGAAAAAGGATTTCCCTGAGAACCTGTTTTTCCCAGGTGTCATGGCAATATAGTGGCTCTCTATACCACATCCAACATGGATTAAAGGCACACAATACCTTATATTATTGCCTCTATAGTAAGACATGGGTTTCTAAAACCAGAAAAAAATCTAAGCTAATTTAAAAGTCTTCATGCCTTTGAACTATCTGGGGGTAAAAAAAATGCCAACACTTAAATGTTGCCGAACTGGGAGAAGGATCGGGCTTTAAGGAACTAGTTTCAAAATGTACTGATAGAATTAGTGTATAGCAAGTAGTAGAACTGGGTGGAAGACATATTTGCTACAGAAAAAATACCATTTCTTGGAAATGAACCCATTTATATCACACTTTCTTGACTCTAACCAAAATTTTCTGCAGAATCCTGTCAAAACTAGGATAGCCCAATCAGTGAATAACTAACAAAACAATACGGATGGCAACATCCCTGCATTAGGAGCATGAGTCTACTAGGCAGAGCAGTCAGCCTTCCGAGCTTTTGCTGTAACCAGTCTACTTTGTTACACATCTTGATATTCAGCAGTCCATAGCTGAAATTGCATCCACTGCCTTGCCATGACAGCACCAACCTGGGTTGGCATGGGATGCACGTTTGACTTTATTCCAAACTCAAAAGAGCAGAAATCTGATCCTGTCCCTTCAGCACTATTTGAAAAACCATTACCACTGTCTGAAGACACGATGCAAAGTAAGGTTTTGATTTAGAAAATAATTTTTTAGCAAATAACAGCATTTTCTGATGAGCAAAGTGAATTCACAGTCAAGAAGTACATGGAGAAATACATCTGTGCACTCAGAGAGTGCTCCTCAGCAGTTATGCACACACGAATCTGTGAAACATTGTGAATATTTCCCAAAATCAAGTGCTACAGCTGTGAGAGAGTGGGTTACACCCTCCTGAGTTCATTCACACAGATAATCCCATGAATTTCCATCAGACTGTTTGTGTCAATAAGGCAAACAAGTTTTAGCCTGTCCTGAATACTGTTCATTACAGATTGCAACAGAGCAGATGTAATTATGTAAGTGAGAGAAAGGCAGCAGGAGCAATTCCTAAAGGCAGGACATCATTAAGATTTCACAACAGGCACATTTTCCCAAGGGATCCAGAGGAAACGAGAGCCATGGATTTCCTGAGGCCAGACTCTATATTTGGTTTCATACATCCAAGTGCATTCTTAATTGTGGCATTCACTTGAAAGGCATAAAGTTCCTCAGGAAGTGAACAGGATTTGAAACAAGTCCTAAAAAAATGTCCAGTCTCTCATCCTACATAATGTGGAACATCCACTGGAAAAGAAAATCCCAGAATTGTCAGCTGTGGTGATTTATCATGTACAATTTTCTCTCAATAACAGACAAATGAACGTGCATGTTGCAAGGGGAAGCAGTTGCTGCATGTTTTCATCATCAGGGCATTGTCAATGAGAAGAACCAAGTCTGTAGGAAAACTCTGAAACAAGTCAGAGACATTAAGAGTGAAAGCAATCAAAGCTGGCAGATGAGTTTAACACATCCAACAGGAAAGGAAAGAGGTACTGGCTGGACTTGGATTCAGATTCATTATAGGATCAACAATCAAAAAAATATTTTGCCTGCCTTAAAATTACAGTAAGTTTTTTATTACAGGTTGGAAATAGTGCTCAAAGCTATCTAGTCACACCTTTGGGTGAGGAAAGTCAACACATACACTCAGTCCAGGTTTGTTTGGGGTTTTTTAATCTAGTGAAAACTGAATTAGGCATTAATAAAAATCACATGTTTACTGGCTTTAATTAAAGGGGAATGCTTCAGAAACTACTCCTTGAAGCAGGAAATTTCCTACTGGGAAAACAAAACAAAACAAAACTAAAACTTGAAAGAACTGTCCCTTTACATGTCTATGTTGGGGTAACTAAAATTGTTCATATATCACAACATAACACCATCACACTGCCACCAAAGGTATTTCATAATAGGGAAAATCAATGTTATAACTGTGCATGAAACTGTGCTATATAGTTTTCTAAATACACACATATATGTGTAATCTCATTTACGTTCCTGCTCTGGCAAGGGGATTGGACTAGATGATCTTTCAAGGTCCCTTCTAATCCCTGACATTCTGTGATTCTGTGTAAAACAAATAAGAAGGTCCCAGGAACTAGAGCTAAATTCTGATTTGATAAAGAAGTAGCACCTCTATTGGATTTAATGTGGCAGAACTCCCTGTGTGTGAATCTTGCTTAGCTCTGTTAGGTGGCAGTACTATTTCTGAATTGCTCTACTTCAAATTTTAATCAAATCCACTCCTTTGTGACTATAATACACTGCTTCATAATAATGAAGCTTAATGAACAGAATTAAAAGTTGATTAATTGTAAGCACAGTTAAACACAGAAATGCTTTGCTGCCTTGCCATAAAATCTGTCTAGTGTTAAAAACTTGTCACTTGCTGTCCTCTCTGTCTTTGGATTTTTAAACAGCTTTTATAGGCTTTTCAATTCCTGTCTGCAATTCAAATCCACTTTCATTTTTGTCCTCCTTGGTCCTTCATCCTCCTGCACCTCCACTTTCCTTTATCTGAAGGCAGAAAGCCACAGTAGGCTTAGAAAAACCGTGAGATGTATCTGACATTGCCACAACCTTTTTAATATCATTTAACAGAACTCACAGTGTAACAACACAGGATGGTATTGTCCTGTATCTTTGCAGAGATTCAGGCAGATCCATTCTATTCACTAGCTCATTAGCTGATCTCGTAAGAGTATGGCATTGCCTTACAACTGATGAGATCTCAGTTCAATCTTCAGCATATTTCCAACCTCTAAACATGAGAAAATGAAAAGCAGGTTTCCTACATCAGAGGGATCAAGGAGGTAAACAGCTAAGGGAGGTAAAATATTGAAAAGAGAGGATAAAGATTGATATTGCCGGGAGAAATAAATCACATTGAAAGTTTTATGCAGCATTATGTTCATATGTTTTCGTCTGATTTTGTCTTCTTTGGGTGGCCTTACCTGGATCATATTCCTCTCATAGTCTTAAAAATGCCAATCCAGCCAAGGTTTCCACAGGAGTGTATTGAGCAGACATGTCCTTCAAAAACAGCTGCTGTGAGACATCCCTATGTACTTACAAGCTTATAGGAAGAAGAACTAAAGTTAGGCAAATGCTAACTGACCCCTCTTAAACCCTTTGGAAATCCTTATCTGGGATACACTACCTGTTGAACATTAACTAAATTTGACTGACTGTAAATGATATTTTAAGCTCCTAAGTCACTTGGCCAATCAGGAAAAGGTCTATTTTTCCCTTTATACACAGAAATCAACAACTATATACTCTACTGTCTTTTTCCAGGAAGGAAACATGATTTTTCAAATAATTTCAATCTCCAGACATCTAAAGGAAAAGTTTTATTTCTAAGAAAACTATTTTAATTTTCTTCTTACCAGACCCAAAAAGTTAATTAGAATAATGGAATATTTTAAAAGTTTAACATTATATATGAAAAATATAGATTCCTGTGATATTAGATGTCTCATTTATGTATTTCTCAAAGCTCTAAAAAATAGGCAGATGATAAAAAGTCTTATAAAAAATATAAATGCAGTATGTCAAGTGAAAAATAATAGTGATCAGCTTAACAGCGTCTTGGGTATGTATCTTTTATAATACATGATGTATTGGGATTGTGTTTTACTCAGGTTACAGAATTAAACCAGTAGGAGGTCTATTTTGAATTAATATACAGGTTCATTGGGAAATATTGATAGGTTTAAGTATGATTTCTTGTAATATGCTGTTTTATACATCTATAGTTTGATCGATGGGGAAAAAGAGCTGCATAGAAAAAAATTATACAGTATTCTTGAAACACATTTAAAACAAGTTTTGAAGAAAGCACAGCACAACAATTGCTTTTGTAAATCCAGGTTGCAGTTCATGTGGTGCATGAAATTGTTGTGCTTTTCCTTACTGCACACTGTATCTTTAAAAGTATAGGAGGTACCTGCCATTTTCCAAGACAGACTCGATGACACATGCTGTGCTGCCTACTGCAAATGTGCCTTTGTTGTCATTTTATTGCTTTTATCTCTGATACACATTATGCATCTCCCAGCAAGGACAAGCAGACCACACTGGTGGCAAAGCTAAGGTTATCCAAGTGTCATGCAGCTCCCATGTCAGGGCCACAATATGGATTTCTGGGTAACCTGAATCCTTCTGGGATGAAACAAACCTTCAGAGGCCATGAAAGGTGACACACTGCTCATGGATTCTCAATCATCACGGAGGAACCCACGCATCATGGGAGTAGTCCCCAGTCAAGTCATTCGTACCTCTTTCCTGAAACCTCTGTTCAGACTTTCCCTTACCTCTCTGATCTCTGTAACACACATTTTGCATCTATGAGCCTTCAGAGGAATGAGATATGCAGCTCGAAAGGCTGGTTACCTCTGAAGGTACATGGTTACTTTGTCACGACAGTGCTGAAACCCTTTCTTTCCATGCCAGGGATCACATTCTTTTCATAGTTCAAATACAGGGTATTAGAACACAACCACTTCTTGGCATTGAATACCAAAAGGGCTTAAAAATCAGACTCCTAAAGTGAGATGGCAGCAGAAGTAGCCATTACCCTGTAAAACACACTTAATCTTCCAACTACTGGGAACAAAAGAACATATGGATAGCAATGAGCTCTCGTTGGCCCCAGAATACCAGGTGACTACATCAAGTTGTAGTCAATCTACAGCTATAGAGAAATACTGTAAATTTGCTCCAGCAAAATGTCCTGACCAGCATTAGACAGCCTGTCTAAGTGTTTCCTGGTAGCTCCTTACACTTGTAAGTGCCATTGTTATTTGGTGGAAAAAATGAAACCATGTTAAGTGCAGAAGTAAAAGACAAGCATCTTACTGTTCTCTAAAAAACCTCCCTGATTGCATGTCACTCACTTTAAATTCTGATTAAAAGAGGGCATTGAGACTCTCAGCTGGGAATGCAAAAGGATAAATGGACTTATCATCAGCTAAATTTTGCACAAACTACCAGTGTGGGTAACATTCATTTCAGAGCAAACTACTAGGGACTGCCACCACCCAGATGTTAGCATATGGTGTCACATTGCATCATTTATAGTAAAACATTGCAAAATTGGGGAGTTTTTTGAGAAAAACCTCCTCTCATGCAAATAGAAGTGTTCTGTGTAAAGCTAAGGGTAGTATTGACTCACAGCAGTAAGGTCAGCTTTATTTATAACCTTGGAGATGGGGAAATAACAATATACATGGGAAACTGAAAAGTGTACTTAGTACCAAGAGACTAAAATCAGGAAGACGTGGTAAGTTCTTTCTTGGCATGACTTTGAAAATACCTTGTTAGAGCTTAGACTTATAGGCTGAAGTAGAGTGGAGGACCAAGTAGGGACAAAACAGACTAAGGTAGGACATGGTTATGCTAATAATCAGTGTGAATCTGCCCATTTTTAATTTTCAGATGTTTTTCATCAATTATCTGCAGAGAGAGAAGAGAGAGTCTTCCATGTGGTGAAAGTCAACACAGGAAGATTCATTAGCCAATATGAGCTGGGACAAAAAATAAAAATAAGCCTGTTACTGAAGAAATGTTGGTAATGACTAACGTGCAGGATAAAAAAAGTAAATACTGAATGCCTATGCAGGGTCTTGAAAGTGAGAAGAAATGCAGATTGTCTTCTTAAATGTTCAGAACTTGCAACAAGGCTTAAGTGTTTTATTAGTCAAGGGTAAAATAAGACTCTCCAGGACGCCATTAATTGTTTAGGATATCCTGTAGCAAGTGCTTCTGCATATTCACTTTATCTCAATCTCTTTTTATGCATTATGTTACTATACTAACAACCCAGATGTATTTGGTGTTCATTGTCATTTTCTAGTAATGAGCTAATGACACTGGTCTAAAACAATGAGCAGCTGGTGGCACAGTACAAATAAGTATTATTCAACATGAATTATGAATGGCATGGAATCACCAAAGAAAACTTTTCAGAATACATGTGATAATGCATCCCAACTGTTCTCCCATTCTGAGCTTCTGACTAATCTCTGAACACTGCCTAGGTGAGGGAAGGGGCCAGCAGAGAGCTCTAGCTTGGTTCGGATGCCTCAGTGCAGGGTGTGTATGCGGCACTCCAGAAGTTCACTGAAGCACTACCTTGACAATACATCACAGCAGAAGACTGATACTTCTCATTCAAATTAGCTGCATGCCATGTGAGCTTTTTTTTAGCTTTGTATCCACTTGTGTCTGGGAGTAGGTAGAAGCTGAACACGAGCAGACAATGTGCGCTTGCAGTCCAGAAGGCCAACCGTATCCTGGGCTGCATCAAGAGAAGTGTGTCCAGCAGGTCGAGGGAGGTGATTCTGCCCCTCTACTCTGCTCTTGTAAGGCCCCACCTAGAGTACCACATCCAGTTCTGGAACCCCCAACATAAGAAAGACATGGACCAGTTGGAACAAGTCCAGAGAAGGGCCACCAGGATGATCCGAAGGCTGGAGCACCTCTCCTATGAAGACAGGCTGAGAGAGTTGGGGCTGTTCAGCCTGAAAAAGAGAAGACTCCGGGGAGATCTTATAGCACATCCCAGTACCTGAAGGGGGCCTACAAGAAAGCTGGGGAGGGACTTTTCATAAGGGCAACTAATGACAAAACAAGGGGAAATGGGTTTAAACTGAAAGAGGGTAGGTTTAGATTAGATATTAGGAAGAAGTTTTTCACTGTGAGGGTGGTCAGACACTGGAACAGGTTGCCCAGAGAAGCTGTGGATGCCCCCTCCCTGGAAGTGTTTAAGGCCAGGCTGGATGAGGCTTTGAGCAACCTGATCTAGTGGAAGGTGTCCCTGCTGATGGCAGGGGGATTGGAACTAGATGATCTTTAAGGTCCCTTCCAATCCAAACCATTGATTCTATGATTCTAAGTTGTATGAGATATCTAGACCTAAAATTGTGGAGTCCCTGGACTATTCTGCAGTAAGGGAATCACCCAGGGTTGCCCTACACAAACTGGTCTAGCAGGGAAACACTGGCAGAATTTGAAGCACAGCTCTTGGAGAAGGATGAAACAGAAATCTAAAGCCACCAGCACCATAGAACAGGCATGGGAGATGACAGGCAGGTTGAAGTGTAGTCACAATCCATCTCTGAGACTGTGGTTTTGGCAGAGGTTTGGTTTGTACCTTGGGACTCACTGGAATGCACTAAGCTTGACATTCAACTGTGAAAATGGTAGTATGAAGAGGGGGAGAGGACTGTCTGCTTTTGTGTTGGCAACTGCCACAGGGAGGAGACAAGAACTCTATAAATTGTTGAAATAAGGATGTATTTAATCTCTGTATCTATCAATGATGTTTGGGGAAAACTAAATATATAGGACTGCCTTTACCTATTTGTAGCATACTGTAAGGCCAATGTATCTGGTGATTTTTTTAAAAGGTCTTAGATCTGTATTTTGTAAATAAATACATAAATAAATAAAGATCTCAAGAAATGCATGGTTTGTTCCTGGACAATGGGCTTCTCAAGATGCATAGAGCTGTTTGTTTGTTTTTTAAAAGAAATTCTGTTTTAGAAAGATGGTCAGGATTCAGTGGAAAAGCACTGTTGATACAGTCAGAATACAGCCTCAGTCAAGTTCAAAAAATTGCGCCCTTTAAGTTACACACTGAGGCCTTCAGCTTGCAAGGAATTCATATATATACTTGTCTTTGCACATTGCAGTTAGTCCCACTGATGTCAATGCAACTACTTTCACAGATGAAGTTAGCTATATTCCATGTGTCTCAAAAGATCATAGCCTGCACATGTGCACAAATACTGCATCAAAATGTCATTTATATACACAAATGGTAAAGTGATTCCTTGTTCACACATTTAGATAGCCAAATCAGATGAGCAAATACTTGATTCAAGAAAAGCTTAGTGTGAAAGGAGTCTTTTACTAGTGCACATGTTCAGAAAATCAACTTATTTATAACTGAAGTTGAAACAAGGACTTCTATTCGATTTGATAGCACATAAATTATTTCCTAGGAGAAAAGAGGATAGGTTGTTTTCAGATAACTAGGTATAAAATTACCTTCTGTGACAGTTCTCTCCAACAGAGTTAGAGAATGGAGCTGTAGAGGAGGAATGCTACCTTCATCTGCAGGTGCAGGAGCTTCCTGAAGGCAGAACAAGGTGTGAGTGCCCTCCAACTCACAAGAGACATCAGTATGAGCTCAGAAACCTTCATAAAACAAAGCAGAGCTTGATTACCACACAGATAGAACCAGTCTCCCACTAACTCTAGCATAGCTTTTGTTATTATTGGACCACTGGGGTACCCAGAAGTCAGAGAATTTCAATACCCACACATCCTCGTTGAATATTAATGCCTGAACCATAACAATAGTGGCTAATAATGCAGCTTTTTGCTGCCATGTGAATTACACATCAATATTAATGAAGCCTTTGTTAACATTCAGTGTTCTTTCCTTTCTGTGTCTCTGCCAGGATTTTGGACTGGTTTATGCCAACAACACAGACTTAGATGTCAACCCTAAGCAGGTCCTAGACATTTCAGAAAGGGCTTGCTTTTACAAATGTACATTTAAATTAAGAAGTATGCCATATCAAGGTTGCTTTAAATTGATGGTTGTTCAGTTCTTTCCCCCTATACAGGACAGATGTGGCTTTATATGTCTGCATATACTAAAAGTAAGGCTGTCTTTTATTTCAAAATGTTATTACAACAGCCTTTGCACACAAACTCTAACACAACCATTCACAATTATATATGGTTTTCCTTCTTCTAAGCATCAGAGCCTATCAAGAAAAGGCAATGATTCTGTCATGAGAAACAGAGACAAGCAGTTTCGAGTTCTGTAAGTATCCCATGGTACAGATCACAAAGCAAGTTCACTCTGAATTCTTCTATTCTAAACAGGAAATTGTTCCAGTGCTTTGAACCTTCATATGAAATTTAAATGTAATTGCCAGAAGCATTACCTTATTAATAAAAGTAGAAAAGCATCATTACTAATTATCATGAGCTTCATTTGCATTTTCTAAACATTTACATTATCTAATCTAACTGTCTAACAGATGCTTGCATGATTTCCAACTCAGCTCTTTTCCAAAACGAATACCCAACACCAGTAAATAATAAGTGTTGCTTTGGACTACTCCTGTCAGATATAGTGTCTTACTCAAAAAGGAATTTCATCAGTCACAGAAGCAATACATTTTTTAATGAATACTGAACCACTTCATTTTAACACAGCTGATCAACTTTGTTGAATGCTGCATCAACTGATCCCGTTTCACTAGTAGATCCTGCAAGATATGTGCAACAAATTACCTCTTTGAAAGAAAGATTCAATTGATTTGCACTAATCTAATTTAGAGGAGGCCAGAATAAAATCATACTGGGACTTAATCTCATCTGAATACAAACAGTACAAAAATGCTGCTGATAAGTAGCTGATGTAATGCTCAAACACACCAGGGGGCTGATGTACCAATCCCGCTCCCATTGAGGAGAGCACTCTGCAATTCCCAACGGTGCCTCTCGGATTAAGACTTGAAATTGCATGTTTAGCATAGAATATCTGGAACTTAATAACCCAAGATAAAAAAAAAAAAAAAAAAAAAAAAAAAAAGCAGGCCATTCTTTGCAACAGTTGTTATGAAATTGAAATGACCAACTCCTAGATAGATCTGCTATGCAGAGCACCAGGTCCCTGGTGAGATAACACCCAAAAAGGAATCAATATTTTACTTCTCACAGTAGCAAAGGAGCAATGAGGAGTGCAAGGAAGCAAACACAGTCTCAAAACGGACCAAATCACAGGATAGTTCTCAGAAGAACTGTACGTTTCTAAGCTTACGGTGAGGATGGTCTGATGTTGCTAGTAATCATCAAAAGCAAATGAAATCAGCATTGTTCTTCCTTCCTTCAAAACAAGCCCTCCAGATTTTGGTTGACAGTCAGGCAGCTGACTTCCAGCAAAACTATCATTCTGACCTATGCCATCAAGTCCACTGCAGCAAAGAACAGAACTGATTTTACAGCACAGGACAGGATGCTCTAAATGCCTGTTTCTGGAGTAACAGGACTTTGAGTCAACACATTTCATTTACAGACATTTATTTGCTGATTTACTGTATAGATTTAGGGTAATTCAGCCCTTCATCTTACTGTGTCTGTAAAATGGTGATAACAATCCATGCTCCATGGGAAGCTCGAGGTTGAACTTACTAATGTTTGCAAAACACTCTGAGGTGCTGCAATTCAGGCAGTACTATGAATGTAAAATGTCACTGTACTGTGGCTATCATCTTTAAATTCATCAATTTCACCTGGAAATGTATTTTTTCTAAGGGGAAATACAAGAATTCTTCCTTATTCTATACAAGAAAAATAACAATGTTAATATTTAGGGAGGAATTTTAAATTCAAATCATTATAACTTCAACTTGGAGAACTTAAAACTTGCAATATATTCTGATCATCTGGGACAGAAATCAAAAATAAATGGAAGAAAAGACAAATTAGTACAGAGATGTACAGATTAATCAAATTAGGGAAGTAGAAAGGATCTTTGTGTCATAACCTCCAACCTTACAAAACTGTTTTGTTTGTGATTGACTTTCTGGTTGTTCACAGTTCTGTTACTTTCACAGAATATGTCAAGAACACAAAATTAGGTAGATTATTAAAATTTGCAAGTCAGGGGACTGTGTGAAACCATTATCCACTAAAATCCTCTTTGGTCTCTGAGCATCCTTATTCCTTCACATCTTTGCAAATAAATGTCTCATAAGAGTATTTCCATGTTTTGATTCCTTTGTCCCTAAATTAATGTAAAGTTTCCTGGATTATTTGAAATTTTATGCCATGTTTCACATCAAATCCCTGGAATGAAGCAAAATGGTAGGTTGGCTTTCTATATAGCCAACAGGAAGAATGGAAACAAAAACTCTCATCTCTATAGTTCAAAAATGAAAATCTATAACATTTGTCATTCCTGTGGCTGCAATTTAGTGGGTTTCCCTGAGTGTGAAGAGAACATGGTTTCTGACAACAGGCGCTGTTTTGGCATTAACAGCTGTCCAAAACCACTTCCAGTTATAAGCTCTTTATAAATGTCTGTCTTCTGGGAGTACTCACATATGAAACCTGTATTTTACCTTCAACTTGATTTCAGTAGCTGTCTGGAAGTATACACCCAGCAGACTGACTTCCTGCTTTATGCTGTATTCACATATTTAAAATGTCACTGGAGAGAAAAGGATTCATGGATTAAGGTATTTACCCTGTTTTCATTTTCTATTTTCATGGCCTCAAACAAAGCAGAATTTCATAATAAACAAAACCCAATACAGGCTAAAACAATTCCCACTTATTATTCACAGCAGAGGTAAAGCAGGATTTCAAAGGCTAGAAGATGCCCTCAATTTGCATCCTGCTTCATTTGTCAGTAAATCTGTTTGCTGTTGGGAAGGCATTTGCCATTCTGTTCTATTAGGTATTCAGTTCAAGCAAGACTTGTAATTAACACTTGTGATAATTAGGCGTTGGTTTGGTTTGGTTTGGAATCAACCTCTGTGTTTTAATTAAATCTCAGGAATTGACAAAAACAGATATGGGTTTTTGTTTAGCCAAATGATTAAGTGGTATTTTTTTATCATCTTTTTGTAGAAGCCATGCTATTTTCTACCCCAAGCAAGTAGGAATGTTTCGTTGTGGATTTAAATGAACAATATACAAATAACAACTATTTCTCTATTTAGTGTTAATAGGAAACTCATTTTAAAAACAAATCACTAACCTCACACAGAATGCTTCCCTCAATGGACATATTATCTTTATGACAACACTAGGTCAGCCAACAGTATCATATATTACACATGACTTATTCTTTATTGGAAGTTGGAGAAAAAAATATCATCATACCCTTGCATTGAGCTCAATCTATCCCAGTAAACCTGTTACATGAACATTTTGTCCACTAGCAAACAGACAAGTCAACCTGCCATGACAGATTCCAATTACAAGAAAAATATATCTTAAACAAATGAAACCCTTGTGTACCTAATGGCACAATACAATAATTACAAAGACGATTGGACCATCTGTGCATCGTATTTATGGCCTTATCATGTACAGTCAGACCTTCCTAAAGTAGCTTGTCAAAGGAGCAGAACTCAAAAGGAAAGAACTGAGTGTGTGCCTACATCTTTAAGTATCTTCCAAAAAAAATGCAGACACTGTTTTGCTAATCAGTTTTCAGCAGGTGAAAATTCCAGGTCAAAATTAAGACTCTGGTAATGAAGCCATTTTTTTGTTTGGCGAATGCCTGATGGTGAAAGATGAATGGCTGGGAGGAGAGGCTGTATCCATGAGGTTTTTTAAGAATATCTTACAGGTCAGCCCTGTGCTGCAAGCATTGCTGCTCCTGTGAGTGGGGATGCTTGGGGGATACTACCATCATAGAGTGGGTTTGAATAAGGCAGAGAAAGGGGGAAAATATTTGATTTGGTGCTGGTGGTGGTGTCATTGAGGAGGTTGGATGAGCTGGCGTTTAGGCAAAGTTCAAACACCTCCTGATCTCTGAATGTGCAAGAGAGGAGTTGATTATAGGTGATTCAATAAGAGCAAAACAGGGAACAAGGGGTGGCTTGAACAAAATAAGAGCACGCTGTAATGTATCGCCAAGGACTCAGCCCAGGCCTTCTTTCTCAAACAGAATGTTCTTGGGAGCCACATCTCCAGCAGGCAGAATTAAAACACTTAAAATGCATTTTTAAAGAATCATCAAGCTTTTCATTTCAAACTTCAGAGGAGCCAGAATATTCACTACTTTGAAACAAAAACATTGCAAAGAAATGTGCTGAAAAAAGTTATATTTGGCAAGGTCCTTTCCTAGAGATACATCATTCCCAAGTAGCAGCTAGTTCAAAAATCTGTATATTCTAAAACGAGCCAGTCCCACAGAGAAGAAAGCCAGAGCAGCCCAGCCAGTCAAGCTTTTGCAGCAATGTCACACTCCAGGATTCATTACAGAACAATATAATGACATTGTGGTGGAGATACCTGAAAAGCTGGGGAAAAAAAAAAAAAAAAGAAAAAAAGCTGAGGAAAAGATGTTCATCATTCAGAGAGACTATTCTGTAATATCAAGGAGGAGTCTGTTCACTTCCCTCACCTCACTGACAGAAAAGAGAGATTAAATGGTATTGTTTTATACACACTCAACTGTTTTTTGTCAAATAGTTTTAACTCAGAAGTTATAAATATGCCAGTGGATTAAAGGACACACAGGGGACAGCAGAACAATGACACAACAAGCTAATTTGTGCACAGTACCATTTAAACTCATTGGAAAAAGATAAAGCAAGCAAAGAATTGCCCCAGCCTCCACTGCAAATAGTTTACAGATACATAATGAGCATAAATACTAGAGTGAAACAAGCTCTTAGAAAAACTTGGCTGAGTGTAATGTAAACTCTCTACTTCTCTCAGTACAGTTATCGATGGAATTAAACCTTGAAAGAGGAGGAAAAGAGAGGACAGAGGAAAAACACTAAAACTGAAAAATAAAATAAAAGTAAGAAAAATGCAGGAAAGTAAAAATACTGAGAAAATGTAAAGAAAAAAAGACATAATAAATTTGAGATAAGAAGAATGAGAGAACAGAACTCTGAATCTGAGAAAAAGCACTAAGGGGGGAGAAAAAGGAAAAAATCTTGTTTGAATAAGATGGCAGAAGACAGAGTATAAAGCACCCCTTTAAAGCTAAAGACCCTCCCACCCCCAAAAGAATTCAACATTAAAAATCTTTAAATCAGTGAAGAAATAAAAACCACAGCTAGCAAGTTTTAAAAAGGAATAGAAATAAAGTTACAAGTAGTATGCCCTGAAAATACCACCCTTCTACAGCATGCAAGTCCTGTGCTATGGGAAGTAAGAACATTGCTCGTTGGCAAACTGAGGCATTAGGCAGTGCAGAGACTCGCCATTGCCTTGCAGAAGTGAGAAAAAGGAGACTTTTTGCTAACAAGTCCCAGTCCAGCTGCTGCCATCATGTCTTTGGCTGGGACTCGCCAAGAGGATATCATTCTTACACAAACTCTTATCTGAAAGGGAGAGGGACAACCACCAGCCACCCTATGTGAAAACGATCCCACCCAAAGGTGGAAATGACTTAATGTTTTCTAGCTTCAGGCTGGTCATGAGCTAAACATTAGTCCCACTCAACAAGAAAAAAGATGTAAAGAAAAATACTAACACTGTGGAATGAGTAGAATCTAAATCTGCTTTCTTATTTGCCGTCTCCAGCAAGGAAATTTAATTCCCAGCATTTAACTTTGGGCATAGGTATCTCTCATTCATCTTTCCTTCACTCAAAGGCTCAGACCTGGGGATAGATGGGTTTTTCCAACTGTTCCTTACTGTCACAGAGCTAGTCTGAATTTCTGAGCTTTCCCCTCTGAATTAGACAGGCATAGTCTTTTTCATGGGTGAGGTCATTTTTTTAATCATTTTTTTTCTCCCTAAAGGACAAGCCTGTTTTATTATGTATGAGAAAATGAAGAAGCCTTCAAAAACTGCAGGAGGCTGACAGGAGTGGGTGGCTTTTTTATTAGTTGAGGTTCCACAGACAAAATAAACCTCCCACTGGCTGGGTCAGGAGCAGGATTTCAGCTAAGGTTCGTCTCTGCTTTACCTTTTCTGCCTCCCACTTTCTCTTTCTTCCTTTCTATTTCATACTCAGATGCCCAATTCAGCTAAACCTCAAATCAAATCCTTGCTCTAAAGCTGCATTGAGGTACATACACAAAGAAACAAAGGAAAAGACCTACACGCATTAGTGGAGTTTTATATAGATTGTATAAGAACTTGTGCATGGTAACCCCAAGGTCCTGTCCAACAGGCAATGAATTTGGTAAGACTTTCTCTTGCCTTTGAAGTACTTTTAGAGGAGGCCTTAGGAGAGCTGTAACACTGTCAGTACCGCGTGTTCAGTGTAGCTACAGCAAGAGATAGTAATTTGTGTCTGACTGTCTTAGGTTTCCTACAATGAGGAGAGGAAGCAATTGTGATCATGAAAGCAGAGCATGGGATAGAGTGCCACACATGCCACATGTGTCACTGTCTGGGTCTTGGCAAAGAGAGGCATGTGAAGATGGATGGTGACTGAAATCCTGTCCCTCCATTTAACATTCTCAGTTGCAGCGCTAAGCAAATTGCATTAGGGGATGGCATTTAGTTTTGGAACAAATGTTGCAAAATGTAGTCATTTTATCTTAAGTGTTGCAATATTTTGGGAATATTTCCTTCTCATAATCACAACCCTACCTGTGTTTCAATAAGAATCTTAGGTGCTTTAAGTAACTTTTTTGCACTCCCAATTGGAAAGAAACTTTTGGAAACATGAGCATGCATTTCCAGAAAGCAAAAAGACTCTTGAAATGACTGATATTTTAACAGCTCCTTTGTTTCAAGTCAGCTGCGAGATTCTTTGGGGCTTTAATACTAAACAATACTAGGGAGGAATAAAAGCCTTTTTCCTCTTTCTCTCTTTATAGGTTCCAGGCCACAGCTTGTCACCACACAGACTGTTTCCGTGCTTGCTGGCCTTTAGGGACCACTGGGACATGAGGACACTGTTGGTATAAGAGAGGAGCAGAGCCTTGGCTCCAGTCCTCAGCTGTGCCCAATGGCACAGACTGGAAGGAGAACAGAGTAGTTGGGGGAAACTCCTGCATGCAGGGATGAAGAGTAAAGAGTGGTGAAACCAAGTCAGAGACGTTGGCCTCAGCATTTCCCTGGCTGCTAAAGCACCATGGCTGATACTGCTTTTGCTCTGGGTTCTGTCACAATCAAGCCCTACGTGTTTGCACTAATCTCTTTTGACTGAACTTTCCCTCTGTGTAGCTGCCAGACATTCTGAAATATCTTTTTATTCCCCTAGTCATTTGAACCTAAAGGAACAAGCCCATAGTCCATTGTGCTTTGTTACTTGAAGACTGACTGGAAGGCAGTACCACGTTCTGGCTAAGGCTGAAGTGACATCCATCACCTCATTTGTCAGAAATGAGCTTAAATTTCTGGATGTACATGTAGATACATGGGGGAGGATGGAGGGAGGAGAATTTTCCCACTCCGGGGAAGAGATTTACATAAAAAGAATCATAAAGCAGGGAAAAAAGTTGAAATTTCAAATAAAAAATACCAAAGTGTGTCCAAGAGTATGGTTTTGGATTATCTTGGTTTATTTTTTTTTAAATGCCATACTCAAGTAACTGTGCAAATTTGGAAAAATTATCCCAAAATATTGTTAAAATAGGATGTTTTCTAGAGCCACTGCTTTCCAGTAGGCAATGAACTGCTATTTAAAATAACCATTTAAAAAATGCCACATCAACAAATGGGATTTTTACCAGAATTAAAAAGGGTGTGAAGAAGGATGGAAATAAACCCTGCATTATCTTGGTAAGTAACAAAAAGAAAGGAAGGAAAAGAGGGAGGAGGAATATCCAAAACTTGCCCAAGTAATGGATTCTAAGGGAAAAACCAGTAAAACATGTTAATGAATAACCAGATGTTTCCAAAGCCGAGAAGTCTCCTCTTCTCCACAGCCAATATCAGACTAGAGTACACTCCCCTTCTTGCTCCCAGTTCACTGGTACACACTGAATATTCAGTCAGATGCTTTCTATGTTCCTCCTGCAATGCTTATTAAAAACAAGGAAAGTCTTTGCACCATTTGGCTTTGGAGAAGTCTCCAAGCATAGCTATGCTGTGGTTAATGCAACACTTCAGTTTGCTCCGAGAGGTGACACCACATTTTCCATTACAATAAGCTTTCCTTTCTTGTGGTCATTTTAATTATATACAGAATAAACTGTTCTTCTAGCTATTGAGCCAAGGTTTCGAAAGAATTAAAACAGAATCTAATATTCATTCAGTCAGTTACTTTTCCAAATTCATGTCAGAGATTTAACCAAATGACTGCCCTACCATTTTGGTTTTGCTTAACTATTGACTTCAGCAAGCCTGTTAAGTGTTACGCGTATCCTGACGTGTTTTCAGATCAGAGACTCCATTTATAGTGAGACAGCAGTCTGAGGAATTAGCATTTCCTCGTCTTCTAGTTCAGCAGACAAGATGGGTCTGTAGTATAACATGTCAGAGAACTACAAAGTCCCTTTGGACAATCTTCTGTGAGAATTAGATCCTTAGGATCATTTGACAAGTGTTGTTTCTTTTTCTTTTGTTCTTCCTGTTGTCCTCTATGGCACGTAGAAAATGAGCAATTAAAAGGATCTTATGTCTTCCTGTATTCAACAAAAAGAGATGTGTAAGAAGCTGTCATTGTGTCAACCCATTTCTTCATCACTGCCTTAAAGACATACATGCTTTCTCATCTCCCACCCCAGCCATTAAAGGGGCAGAAACTAATTTCCCCTACAATTTATTTGGACAGGCCTAAGCGGCTTAAAGAGCAGTCCTGAAAATGCACTCAGAAAGAAGTTCCACAGCTTCTGCTGGGAAAGGAGTTGAAATAAATTAGAGCTCGTTGAGGATTATTACATCTTGTTGCCTATGGTATTTCCTCCCCCCAGGGTGAAGGAAATAATCTTGATGAATGACACCCAAAAAAATCATTTTTCTCTTTAATTCACTAATTGGTTAATCTTTTATGATATCAAAGAAGGTTGCAGCATTTGCAAAAAATGGTCAATGAAAAAGCCAGATTTCCTGTGCATTTTCCATGTGTGCTTTGTTTCCTGATGTAATTTCTAACTGAAAAGGAATGAAAAATTGAAATCTCCAGTTTACATGAGGAATGGCAGTTTTGAGCTCCCTATCAGGCACCTCATTTTCTCTACATTAGTCACAATCAGACAGACAAGGCTCTGTCTTGTTGAGCTACATTTAGCAGTCTGTCTGAACTGCAAATTTAGATGACATCCAAATTACACAGACTCAGCCAGTAGGTTACACTAATGCAAACTAGGAGAAAAAGAATCAAGACTATTGATTTTTTGGTCCTTTCTCTGTCATATTCCCTTAAAGGCATTTACCAAGGCTTTTAAGATCTTCAGCATTTTCACAAAGGAACAAATTACGTGCAAATAAGACTGCCTTAATCTATTCTTCCCTGCTTAGATCGTTCCTTCTGTACAGTCATTATGTGTTTTTTACGCTGCTGCTGCAGTTTACTTGATCCACTTTCATGCACCATGTGGTCAATATATAAGTTGAAGAGTAACTGTGGAAAAGCACATATCCTGCACCTGCCTATGATAATCAAAACCTTGTTTGATAATTCCCTGCAATCCAAATACATCACACATCTCTCTACTCTTTCATGCAGCTGTTTCAGCAATTTGATGTCATATTCTGCAGAAAGCTTTTCTGATCGCATTTCCATTTTCAGACAACTTGATTTTTGCAATGAATATTTACAGGGAGGGGCCGCAACAATCTCGCTAATGTGAAAAGCAAAGACCACAGATTCTAATGACAAATAGAGCTGATTTCCAAAGTACTGAACCTTCACAACTCTGTCAAACCCTGACAGCCCTGTCCCTTCTGATTCACACTAATATGACTACACTGAAGCCATGAGTAGCTCTACTGAACTCACAGAGCGAGATAATCAGCTGGCGTGAATTTCTAAACTCCACTGAAGGCACCAAATGTGTATATTATTTTGTGCCTACCAGCCTCTGCAGTGGAGCTAGAGCCAATTTCCAGCCCAATAGTATGTTATTGAAAAAGAAACTCTCAGAAAACACACTCCTTTGAGCAGTCTGTCATTTCAATGCAGGTACAACATCTAGCACCACAAGCCAAACACTCAAGTTTCTAGATTATATGGCAAGTAATAAAAATAATAACAGTTTAGGAGACTTTAAGTGCTTTCTTCTTTGAACCAGTTACCCACCAAGACAGTTAGGAAGAGCTTTTTCTAGCTGATCTCACGAAGCAGCTGTATAAGCTTTTTAAAGCATAGTTAGCAAACTACAAACTCATTAACCACTACATATGGTACTGTCACTTTCCATGAAATCTGAAACGCTCATACTTTCCTTTTAGGCTGTGCACATGCTTCCTGTCGGAATGTAACGTGTGTGCCATCAGGCAGTAATATGCCCCTTATGTGTTACCATTTGTGTTTGTTTGATTTTCATAGGCTCCTAGGTTTCTGACATTTCAGCCTTCAAAATTACATTCCCTGCTTTTTTTCCTGCACCTATGAAAATGAATTGATTCATTTGCCCCCCCCCCCCTTTTTTTTTACATTCCCATAATCAATTTTCTGTTCCCTCTTGCATGTTACTAATTCAGACAGAAACTGGGGCACATGCTGGCTTTTGGTGTTTTTATTTTTTCCCCTGCCACCTGCAAGGTTTGGAGTAAATGGGTTTCTCACAGGCAGGTAAAGTTGGCCAAATGCTTTCTTAGTCCATTTTTCCCTCCAGGAAGGCAAATAACTTTGCAAAGCACTAAGAAAGGTCTCGGTTATCATTGCAGACCAGGTTAGCACATTTTTCTCCCTGCCTTGTAAAACACAGAGACATTTCCACTCTTCAGACTTACATTTTCCCTACCATTGATTACTTTTTTCTGACCTTTCTGTACTATAATTTTACTTCTAGCCTATCCTTTTGCTGACCCTGATGGAACAGAATTGAAATAGCCTCAAAATTCCTTGAAATTTATGTATCTTACTTCTTTTTTTTTGCTTCTAGCTCTGACAATCTTTCAACAATTTGCCATTCCAACTGATTCTTTTCTTCTAGAGCTCATTCAAATAACAGAAATAGCCTGTGTAAGGTATCTGCAAATTATGCTCATTTCCTGTGTTCCTTTTTAATCAAAGCTCCAAGTTTATACCATTGCTATGGGCTCATGTCATCTCGGAGTCACTGCAAAATAATACAAAGATTGAGTTGAATTTGAATGAGCCCTAAAAATTAATTTGAATTATAGAAGCATGCATGATTATCCTCTGAAAATTTCTCTTTCTCAATCAGTTTAGTCTATGTATTTCTATTAGAAGAGAATTTGTGTAGCCGGAGAAAACAGACGAAGAAAACAGAGATGGTTTAGTGTCTAGAAATGGAATAATATGCAGCACGTCCAGCAGATATGGCTGGGGGGAAAATATAATTTTTTAAAAAAGTAAAAAGATGGCTGTCTTCAGTAATGTAAGTATTCAGAGGACTAGATTATGGCCAGTAGTTTAAGATCCCTTCTTGAGTTAAAACAGAACATAGAGTGCTATCACTTGCTACTACCACACTGGTAATTACATAAGAGATGGGAAATAGTGCTGTCACAGTGAAAAAAAAATCAGATGGCAACAGGACAGCCTTCATGGAAGTGCAGCATTTTGGAGATGCAGTTTGCAATCCTACTGAGAGATTAGAAGTAAACCTTGCTTGGCTCAGTCACAGATAGGGGATCTCCCACCACTTGCCATAGGGACAGCAAGTATCACAAATGGAAAAAGAAGGCATTTAATGAACTGCTGTTAAGGGTGTTAGTATTTTCTAGCACACCATTTTGGGAGAGAGGATAAGCCTCTGAGAGGATGGTCAGCAAATCCATTTCACTTCCAGCTTAACACACTACTAGTCATAACTGGTGCAGATGGCTATTGCATGGGACTTTGATTCTACCCACATCTGCTTAGCGCCAAAGTCAGTGATAA